>NW_028225182.1:48656235-48936235 GCF_052327205.1 Somniosus microcephalus | reverse complement strand
TTTGCGGGAGCCCGGCACTTCTCCGTTGTGCCGGGCTCTTTTGCCGGCACTCGCGATCGGGGTTCCGGCTGTTGCAGGCACCTCCCCCTTAAGAGGAGGAGGCCTGCAGTACCGCAGCCTGCCGCTCCGCAGCGGCTGGCGCAGCGGCGCCAAGAGCGCTGATATTCAGTGTCAGCGCCCCAAGCGGAGGCGGGCACACCCTGGTATAGCGCCCGCTTCCGAATTGGGGCGCTAACAATGAATATCTGACGATCGCTATAGGCTTCCCGCCCAGCGCTAACTTCTGGGCGCTAGCCAGCTGGCGGGGCCATAGTGAATTTCTAGGCCCTCGAGTCTCTTCGCCGGGAGCAAGCGGAAGCCAAGCGCAGGCAGCGCACGTCAGCCCAAGCACCCCACCCACCTGCCCCTTCAACCACCGTCTGCCCCACCTGTGACAGAGACTGTAGGTCCCGCATCGGACTCATCAGTCACCTGCGAACTCATTTTTAATGTAGAAGCAAGTCATCCTCGGTTCTGAGGGACTGCTTGAGAAGAAGATCTCTCTAAGAAAATGTGTATCTTAACGCCATCTAGCTACCTTCGTTCCGTAACCCTTACCAGCCTTACCTAACAAAAACATATCGATCTCGGGTATGACACCCCCAGCCTCGACAGCCTTTTGGGGGAGAGAGAGTCAGCCATGTTGGTGTGGGGACTGGAGTCACGTATCGGCCCTGACTGGGTAAGGAGGGCAGGTTGCCTTCCCTAAAGCGACATTAGGGAACCAGTTGGGTTTCTACGACAATCCGACAGGGTCACGGTCACGTTTCTAGGTTATTTAAACTTACTTTAAATTCTCAAACGGCCAAGGTGGGATTTGAACTTGCGTTCCCTGGAATGTTTAGGCCAGGGTTCCAAATCACTTTACAGCCAATGAAGCGCAGTCAATGTAGGAAACGCAGCAGCCAATTCGCGCACAGCAAGCTCCCACAAACAGCAATTTGATAATGACCAGATCGTCTGCTTTATTAGTGATTTTCATTGAGGTATTGTCCCAAGGACTCCGGGGAGAACTCCCCTGATCTTCGAGACAGTGCCCGTGGGATCTTTCACGTCCAGTTGAGAGGGCAGACAGGGGCCTCAGTTTAACGTCTCATCCCAAAGACGGCCCCTCCGACAATGCGGCACTCCCTCGGTACTGCACCTCCAACAGTGCAGCGCTCCCTCAGTACTGCCCCTCCGACAGTGCGGCGCTCCCTCAGTACTGCACCTCCGACAGTGCTGCACTCCCTCAGTACTGCCTCTCCAACAGTGCGGCGCTCCCTCAGTACTGCCCCTCCGACAGTGCTGCGCTCCCTCAGTACTGCCCCTCCGACAGTGCAGCGCTCCCGCAGTACTGCCCCTCCGACAGTGCGGCGCTCCCGCAATGCTGCCCCTCCGACAGTGCGGCACTCCCTCAGTACTGCCCCTCCGACAGTGCGGTGCTCCCTCAGTACTGCCCCTCCGACAGTGCGGTGCTCCCTCAGTACCGCCCCTCCGACAGTGCGGCACTCCCTCAGTACTGCCCCTCCAACAGTGCTGCGCTCCCTCAGTACTGCCCCTCTGACAGTGCAGCGCTCCTGCAGTACTGCCCCTTCGACAGTGCGGCGCTCCTGCAGTACTGCCCCTCCGACAGAGCGGCGCTCCCACAGTACTGCCCCTCCGAAGTGCGGCGCTCCCTCAGTACTGCCCCTCCAACAGTGCGGCGCTCCCTCAGTACTGCCCCTCCGACAGTGCGGCACTCCCTCAGTATTGCCCCTCCGACAGTGCAGCGCTCCCTCAGTACATCCCCTCCGACAGTGCGGCGCTTCCTGAGTACTGCCCCTCCGACAGTGCGGCGCTCCCTCAGTGCTGACCCTCCAACAGTGCAGCGCTCCCGCAGTACTGCCCCTCCGACAGTGCGGCGCTCCCTCACTACTGCCCCTCCGACAGTGCGGCACTCCCTCAGTACTGCCCCTCTGACAGTGCGGTGCTCCCTCAGTACTGAAACTCCAACAGTGCGGTGCTCCCTCAGTACTGCACTGGGAGTGCCGGCCTGGATATTGTGCTCAAGTCTCTGGAGCGGGACTTGAACCCACGACATTCTGAGTCAGGCGAGAGAGTGCTACCCACTGAAACACAGCTGACACGAAACACTGTAGTGTGGGTGGAGAGGGGTTTTGTGAAGGTGTATTGCATATTATTTGACATCCTTCAAAGTTCTGCTGCATCACCATAACTGGAATGCCATGCTCAGGGTTAAAGGATAAAACCAACGGCAGGCATTAGTCATGTGGTGACTTATTATCTGAGAAACCCTGAGGTAGCGCCGCACTGTCGGAGTGGCAGTACTGAGGGAGCGCCGCACTGTCGGTGGGTCAGTACTGAGGGAGCGCCGCACTGTCGGAGTGGCAGTACTGAGGGAGCGCCGCACTGTCGGTGGGTCAGTACTGAGGGAGCGCCGCACTGTCAGAGGGGCAGTACTGAGAGATCACCGCACTGTCGGAGGGGCAGTACTGAGGGAGCGCCGCACTGTCGGAGGGGCAGAACTGAGGGAGCACCGCACTGTCGGAAGGGCAGTACTAAGGGAGCGCCGCACTGTCGGAGGGGCAGTACTGAGGGAGCGCCGCACTGTCGGAGGGGCAGTACTGAGGGAGCGCCGCACAGTCGGAGGGGCAGTACTGAAGGAGCGCCGCACTGTCGGAGGGGCAGTACTGAGGGAGCACCGCACTGTCGGAGGAGCAGTACTGAGGGAGCGCCGCACTGTCGGAGGGGCAGTACTGAGGGAGCACCACACTGTCGGTGGGGCAGTACTGAGGGAGCACCACACTGTCGGAGGGGCAGTACTGAGGGAGCGCCACACTGTCGGAGGAGCAGTACTGAGGGAGCGCCGCACTGTTGGAGGGGCGGTACTGAGGGAGCGCCGCACTGTCGGAGGGGCAGTATTGAGGGAACGCCGCACTGTCGGAAGGGCAGTACTGAGGGAGCGAGGCACTGTCGGAGGGGCAGTACTGAAGGAGCGCCGCACTGTCGGAGATCAGGGTCCCAGACTGCAGGAAGCCACCGTAAGCGAGATGAGGTTACTCGCGGCTAGTTGATGTACGACCCTTCTTAATAAGCGCAGACCTTATGACGAATGAACGGCCGATATATTTCCCAGTCAGGATGGTGTGTGTGACTTGGAGGGGAACTTGGAGGTGGTGGTGCTCCCATGCGCCTGCTGCCCTTGTCCTTCTAGGTGGAAGAGGTGGCGGGTTTGGGAGGTGCTGCCGAAGAAGCCTTGGCGAGTTGCTGCAGTGCATCTTGTAGATGTTCCATTTACACGCCTTTGCTCCATATCCCTTGACACCCCTTTACCCAACAAAAATCGCTGTTATGCACTGATGAAAGAAAACTATGAGGCACTTGGTCTAAGCGTTAAACCAAGCTTAAATGAACCGTTTTACAACATGGAGGTCTAGTTGTGTCCTTCACTAGTTCCTGTTAAGAATGTCCTGCGCAAGCTGGGCCCGTGCCCGAGTATTTATACTCTCCCTGGACAGCGCCACCCGCAGGCCGCTCAGTATTATTTCACAAGTCTTTCTTTCATGAATGACTGATTCAGGTCACACACCATTTCTCGGGTGTCAGCCCCACGGTGTAAAGGGGGACAATCGCATTATATAGAACGTACAGCACTGAAACAGGCCATTCGGCCCAACTGCTCCGTGCCGGTGTTTCTGCTCCGCACCAGCCTCCTCCCACCCCTCTTCATCTCACCCTATCAGCACAACCTTCTATTCCTTTCTCCCGCATGTGTTTATCCAGCTTTCCCCTTAAATGCATCTGGGCTATTCGCCTCAACCACTCCCTGTGGCAGCGAGCCTCACATTCTCACCACTCTCTGGGTCAAGAAGTTTCTCCTGAATTCCCGATTGGATTTATTAGTGACCATCTTTATACTTATGGCTGCCGTGCTTCCTACATTACAACAGTGACTACACTTCAAAAGTATTTTGTTATTTGTTAAAGCTTTGGGACGTCCAGAGATCATGAAAAGCGCTGGAGAAAAGTAAGTTCTCTCTCTCTCTGTCTCATTGTGGAGGAATCTGCCACGCTTGGAAAGAATACAGCAGATGAGGTAATTCAGGAAATACTGGTTAGCCGCTGCCAAACTTGGGTTTGAAGTCTTTCTTTTACTTGGCGGCGGGGGGGCTGGGGGTGGGAAGGGACGACACTTGTTAAAAGACTGAACCGGCTGGGCCCTTTCAAAAGAAAGACTCGCATTTCTCCAGCACCTTGCATGACCTCAGGACGTCCCAAAGCGCTTTACAGCCAATGAAGTACTTTTTTGAAGTGTAGTCACTGTTGTAATGTAGGAAACGCGACAGCCAATTTGCAGTCAGCAAGCTCCCACAAGCAGCAATGTAATAATGACCAGATCATCTGGGAATTTTTGTCATGTTGATTGAGGGATGAATATTGGCCCAGGACACCGAGGATAACTCGCCCTGCTCTTCTTCGAAATAGTGGCCGTGGGATCTTTTACGTCCACCTGAGAGGGCAGACGGGGATTCGGTTTAACGTCTCACCCGAAAGACAGCACCGCCAACAGTGCAGCGCTCCCTCAGTACTGCCTCTCCAACAGTGCGGCGCTGCCTCAATACCGCCCCTCCGACAGTGCGGCGCTCCCCCAGTACTGCCCCTCCGACAGTGCACCGCTCTCTCAGTACTGCCCCTCCGACAGTGCGGCGCTCCCTCAGTACTGCTCCTCCGACATTGCGGCGCTCCCACAGTACTGACCCTCCAACAGTGCAGCGCTCCCTCAGTACTGCCTCTCCAACAGTGCGGCGCTCCCTCAGTACCGCCCCTCCAACAGTGCGGCGCTCCCTCAGCACTGCCCCTCCGACAGTGTGGTGCTCCCTCAGTACTGCCCCTCCGACAGTGCGGCGCTTCCTCAGTACTGCCCCTCTGAGTGTGGCACTCCCTCAGTACTGCCCCTCCGACAGTGCGGCGCTCTCTCAGTACTGCCCCTGCGACAGTGCAGCACTCCCTCAGTACTGCCCCTCCGACAGTGTGGTGCTCCCTCAGTACTGCCCCTCCGACAGTGTGGCGCTCCCTCAGTACTGCCCCTCTGAAAGTGCGGCGCTCCCTCAGTACTGCCCCTCCGACAGTGTGGCGCTCCCTCAGTACTGCCCCGCCGACAGTGCAGCGCTCCCTCAGTACTGCCCCACCGACAGTACGGCGCTCCCTCAGTACTGCCCCTCCAACAGTGCGGCGCTCCCTCAGAACTGCCCCTCCGACAGTGTGGCGCTCCCTCAGTACTGCCCCTCTGAAAGTGCGCCGCTCCCTCAGTACTGCCCCGCCGACAGTGCAGCGCTCCCTCAGAACTGCCCCTCCGACAGTGCAGCGCTCCCTCCATACTGGTACTCGTGTGTCAGCCTAGCTTTAGGTGCTCAAGTCCCTGGAGTGGGTCCTGAACCCACAACCATTCTGACTCTGAAAGGAATAGAAGGTTATGATGGTAGGGCGAGATGAAGGTGGGTTGGAGAAAGCTCGTGTGGAGCATAAACGCCGGGACGGACCAGTTGGGCCGAATGGCCTGTTTCTGTGCTGTGGACTAGATGTAACTCTATGTAAAGACCCTTGTTAAAAGCAGGCGCACCAGTAATTGAGATTGGAGGATGTTCTCCTGGTGCTGCTGGAGCCTGGGTGAAGTGTTGATGCTATGGGGAGTGGAGAGGTTCTGACCTTGGACAGGTGCATTCCAGGTTGCAGGGGAAAAGTACTAAAAGCTCAAAATCAGAAAAGGGAGAGGACATGAAGACTCGATCCCTGCTTCTGATTCATCGCCATTTGGAGAGCCAGAAAATATCAAGAGGGGAAAGTCGTTCCCTAACAACTCCATCGCTGGTGAATCATAGAAACATAGAAGATAGGAGCAGGAGTAGGCCATTTGGCCCCTTCGAGCCTGCTCTGCCATTCAATGAGATCATGGCTGAGCATCCAAATTCAGTACCCTGTCCCTGCTTTCTCCCCATATCCCTTGATCCCTTTAGCCTTAAGAAATATATCTAACTCCATTTTGAATATATTTAATGAACTGGCCTCCACTGCCTTCTGTGGTAGAGAATTCCACAAGTTCACCACTCTCTGGGTGAAGAAATTCCTCCTCATCTCAGTCCTAAATGGCTTACCCCTTATCCTTAGACTATGACCCCTGGTTCTGGACTCCCCGGCCATCATAAACATCCTTCCTGCATCTAGTCTGTCCAGGCCTGACAGAATTTTATAGGTTTCGATGAGATCCCCTCTCAATCTTCTAAACTCCAGTGAGTATAAGCCCAATCGACCCAATCTCTCCTCATACGTCATTCCTGCCATCCCAGGTATCAGCCTGGTGAATCTTCGCTGTACTCCTTCCATGGCAAGAACGTCCTTCCTCAGGTAAGGCGACCAAAACTGCACACAATACTCAAGGTGCGGTCTCACCAAGGCCCTGTCCAGCTGTAGCAAGACATCCTTGTTCCTGTACTCGAACCCCCTTGCTACGAAGGCCAACATACCATTTGCCTTCTTAACCGCCTGCTGCACCTGCATGCTTACCTTCAGCGACTGGTGCACAAGAACACCCAGGTCTCTTTGCACTTCCCCTTCTCCCAATCTATTGCCATTCAAATAATAATCTGCCTTCCTGTTTTTGCCACCAAAGTGGATAACCTCACATTTATCCATATTATAGTGCATTTGCCATGTTTCTGCCCAATCACCCAATCTGTCCAAATCGTACTGGAGTTTCTCGACATCCTCCTCACAGCTTACCCTCCCACCCAGCTTTGTGTCGTCTGCAAATTTGGAGATATTACATCCAATTCCCTCGTCCAGATCATTAATATATATTGTGAACAGCTGGGGTCCTTGGACCGATCCTTGCGGTACCCCACTAGTCACTGCCTGCCACTCGGAAAATGACCCGTTTATTCCAATTCTCTGCCTTCTGTCCACCAACCAGTTCTCTATCCAAGTCAATACCTTGCCCCCCAATCCCATGTGCCTTAATTTTGCACACTAATCTCTTATGTGGGACCTTATCGAACGTGGGGAACGGAATAAAACAATGGCCAGCCTCGACAGCTGTGCTGTTGGGACCCAGCTACATCAAAGAGGGGAGCCAAATTGGAAAGAAAACTATATTTTGCAAATAATTCAAACAATTCAATTCACCTTTCCCATCCTTGCGTTAAAATCGCTCCATGGCCTGTAGGGAGTTTGCAAAATTCCCCCACCTCGCCTGCTTTCCGAATCAAACAAAGTTGGCCACTTTTTAAACGTACAAAATGGAGTTCTGGGACACGTGACCAGAAAGCTGCTGGAAGTGAGTCATTTTTCTCCCCAGCAACAAGACTGGAGACAGGGCCTGGAATTCCACAGTCCCTATGTGGATTCCAGGCCAGACATGGAATTGAATATGTAATAGCGAGTCGCCAGTAGGCCGGTAAGAACAATGAACCTGGTTGCACTGCAATCAGGGTTAAGCTAGTTAAAACCATCATCGGGCCCATCCTAACAGATCCAATCATATCAGAAACCGTTTTAGAGGACTAGGCACCAGAGACACCATTGTGTGACTGAAACCAAAAACAATGAGGGCCGGTGATAAGGCTGTTAGTGGGAAATCAGCCGTTTTGCAGCCATTTACAGTTAACGAAGTAACCTGGGACACCTCTCGATCTGGGGAAGGCAAGGCAGATTGAGAGAGTATAACTGTTTTTAGCAAGCAGACAGAAAGAGCAGTTCGAGACACTTCGACTTGGAACACACTTCGGGAGAGACAGCTTCTACACTTCACTTCGATTTCATCCTGGGACTTCGCTGCAAAAGGGAAACTTCGAGGACTCTACTGGGAGAAGCAGTCTCCAAGACGGGGAAGGCTATGCGCAGCAGGCCCATGCTTTGGTAAGCAGGCGAAGCTCCCGGTCCGTACTGCCTCCCGATTTAAACCTGACTGTTCCCCCCCCCCCGCCGTGCCCACCACCTCAGGCAGGGATTCAGAGTGGAACCAGGAAGACACGGGACGGAGTGCACCATCCCGGTACGGACCGGAGCCCAGAGCGGGCCTCGCTAAACGGCGCAGCCCGACCCAGGAGGGAAGCCTTTTCGCCCAGCCAAGGAGGAAGATCCACTACCTGACTGACGGGAGAGTGTGTGGCCAGTGCACACTGAACTTTACCAGGCCAGACCAACTAAAGCTGCAGTCCCAGGACAACCTAAAGGCCTTTGTTCCAATGCGTTGGGTGAGCATGAGAGTCTGACCCCCCTTTAGTTCGACCTAGGTTAGGGATAGTGTAGGAGGTGGGGATAAGGCTAAGGGGAGTGTTAATGTGTGATACCCCTCGATGTGTCGTACTCCTTCCCGCACTCGCGTGCCCTCTGCTTTGAATATATAGTATTCCTTTTTTTTTTCTCTTTTTAAAGTGTATAGAGCTGTAGCCTTGGTTTAGTATCGTTGAACCAATTAATTTCTCTGCTTGCTTGTTTTGTTTTATTTTTCTCTCAATAAAACCGTTATTATTTTAACCTTTCACCTGCTTGTCTGTCTCGAGCTTGTTATTCTGCGCATCAGCTGCCTGGTAGGATCCCAGTGTCAGAACTGAGTGGGAGTGTGGGGACGCCTCGAAAACGTCCACTGGGTCAGGCCTGGGCCAAACCGACCACCCAATCAACAACCCCTACAGGCCTCGCCCGCTCCCTATCTCTGTAACTTCCTCCATCCCTACAGCCCTCCCAAGATCTCTGCGCTCCTCCAGTTCTGCCCCCTTGCTCATCCCCAATTTTAATCGCTCCACCATTGGCGGCCGTGCCTTCAGCTGCCTGGGCCCTGAGCTCTGGAATTCCCTCCCTAAACTTCTCCGCCTCCCTACCTCCTCTTTTAAGACACTCCTTAAAACCGACCTCGTTGACCCAGTTTTTTGTCCAAAATATCTCATGTGGCTCGGTGTCAAATTTTTGCTTGATAGTCACTCCTGGGACAGTGCCTTGGGATGTTTTACGGCGTTAAAGGCGCTGTATCAGTGCAAAGCCGTCTTTCGGACGAGACGTTAAACCGAGGCTCCGGCTGCCCTCTCAGGAGGGACGCAGAAGATCCCGTGGTGCGGCTGGTAGGAGAGCAGGGGAGTTTCACACCCCCCCCTCCCTCCCCACTACCCACCCCCAGCCCGGTGTCCTGGCCAACACTCTCCCTCAACCAATGTCACGAATAACAGATTATCTGGCGATCATCACATTTTCTGCGGGGGCTTGCTGTGCGCAAGTTGGCTGCCGCCTTTGATGGCCTTCTGTCTGTAAATGGAAATGGGCTGGGGGGCTCGATGAGCGAGAGGGTAGGGAATTCAAACCGTGTGCCACACAATGACATCACGGGGAGCGGGGAAGGGGTGATGTCCTCTCTCCGAGGACCTGAAAGCCCCCCTGTGGGTTTTTGTGGTTGTCATGGCGGTGACTCCCAGGGCTGTCTTCCTTTGTTGACGGCCTCTTCCACTACCAGCGCGGTTGCTAGGGACAGATTTATTTCCCCCTGTGCGCGGCTGAGGGAAAAAGCGAGTTAATTATTTAGAATTTAATTAGCGGGCGGGCTGCTGCTGCTGCTGCGGCTGCCCTGGGATTAAAAAACAAGAACAACAACAAAAAAAAACCCAGCTCGGTCGGAATTGGTGCTCGAGCGAGATCAACAATCACAGCCTGCACTCCTCCGACATGCGTTTGTGAGGTGTGTGGATCGACGCTCCGCCTTCCGATCCGCTCTCTGCGTCCCCCGTCCTTCCCCCCACTTCACCCATTGCATGTATCGTGGCTGTTAGTTCGATGACGAGCCATTGAGGGGGGAGAGCGCGGACTGGAACAGGACTAATACGATAGCAAAATACTGCGGATGCTGGAAATCTGAAATAACAACAGCCTTCCGGACTCGACATCGAGTTCAACAATTTCAGATCATAGCCTCGGCCCCTGTTATATTTTTATATATTTTTTATTCACACTTTTGGTTTGTGCCTTTTCCTTTTTTTTCCTCTCTCTCCCACGTGGCAGCTGTCTCTCACTCTGCCAGCGCATTTCACACTTCATCTAGAGCCATCCTTTGTCTCTTTACCTGTCCTATTACCATCTCGCCTCGCCTTGAATATCTCTCAATGTCTCTTCACCTCTCACAGACCTTCCCTTTCGTTCTTTCATCCCCTCCCCCATTTCCCAGCCCCCAAACTGGCCTTTTCAATCTGTTTCATTTCCTTCCTTTTTTTTCTCAGTTCTGAAGAAGGGTTTCGACCTGAAACGTTAACTCTGGTTTCTCGCTCCACGGATGTTGCCCTGGCCGGCTGAGTTTTTCCAGCGTTTTCTGTTGTTATTCTGGAACAAGACTACATCGGCTGCCCGTTTGGAGGAGAGAGATTGGGGGCCGTATACCGGGTAAGGTAGGGTCGGATTTCGTGACCTCGAGTTCACAGCGCAGAAACAGGCCACTCGGTCCGACTGGCCCGTGCGGGCGGGCGTTTATGCTCCACACGAGCCTCCTCTCACCCCCACCGGTATTAGACGCAGACACCTGCCTCCCCACACTAACAAACTGATGTTACCCTTTGGGGGCGTTCCTCAAGTCGTGAAAGACACTGCTTGGATGCAAGTCTTTCTTTCAGCAGTTAACCCAGCCAGGAGCCATTGTCTGTTTCTTTACCTGTCCCATTACTATCTCGTCTCACCTTGAATATCTCTTAATGTCTTTTCTTCCATCCCCTCCCCCATTTCCCAGCCCCCAAACTGCCTTTTCTTTCATCTCCTGCCTTTTTTTCTCAGTTCTGACGAAGGGTTTCGACCCGAAACATTGACTCTGTTTCTCTCTCCACGGATGTTGCCTGGCCTGCTGAGTTTTTCCAGTGTTTTCTGTTGTTATTTCAGTTTAACTAATCGCTAGTTTCAATGCAGCATCACTGAAACTGATTAGCTGGTCGCTATCACGTTTTTAAAAATTTGTTTATGGGATGCGGGGCGTCGCTGGCAAGGCCGGCATTTATTGCCCATCCCTAATTGCCCCTTGAGAAGGTGGTGGTGAGCCGCCTTCTTGAACCGCTGCAGTCCGTGTGGTGAAGGTGCTCCCACAGTGCTGTTAGGGAGGGAGTTCCAGGATTTTGACCCAGCGACGATGAAGGAACGGCCGATATATTTCCAAGTCAGGATGGTGTGTGCGACTTGGAGGGGAACTTGGAGGTGGTGGTGTTCCCATGAGCCTGCTGCCCTTGTCCTTCTAGGTGGAAGAGATCGCGGGTTTGGGAGGTGCTGCCGAAGAAGCCTTGGCGAGTTGCTGCAGTGCATCTTGTAGACGGTACACACTGCAGCCACGGTGCGCCGGTGGTGGAGGGAGTGAATGTTTAAGGTGGTGGATGGGATGCCAATCAAGCGGGCTGCTTTGTCCTGGATGGTGTCGAGCTTCTTGAGTGTTGTTGGAGCTGCATTCATCCAGGCAAGTGGAGAGTATTCCATCACACTCCTGCCTTGTGCCTTGTAGATGGTGGAAAGGCTTGCGGGAGTCAGGAGGTGAGACACTCGCCACAGAATACCTAGCCTCTGACCTGCTCTTGTTGCCACAGTGTTTATGTGTCTGGTCCAGTTAAGTTTCTGGTCAATGGTGACCCCCCAGGATGTTGATGGTGGGGGATTTGGCGATGGTAATGCCATTGAATGTCAAGGGGAGGTGGTTAGGCTCTTGCTGTTTGTGGGAGCTTGCTGAGTGCAAATTGGCTACCGCATTTCCTACATTACAACAGTGACTACACTTCAAAATCACTTCATTGGCTGTAAAGCGCTTTGGGACGTCCTGAGGTTGTGAAAGGCGCTGGAGAAATGCAAGTCTTTCCTACTCCCCTCCCAGTCACCTGTTGGCTGGTAGAATGGGTGGTGGTCTACCTTGTCCCTCTATACACTTGGGTAAGCGATAGACCCAAGGAAGAAACATAGAAGATAGGAGCAGGAGTAGGCCATTCGGCCCCTCGAGCCTATTCCGCCATTTAATGAGATCATGGCTGATCATCCAAATTCAGTACCCTGTCCCTGCTTTTTCCCCATATCCCTTGATCCCTTTAGACTTAAGAAATATATCTAACTCCTTCTTGAATATATTTAATAAGTTGGCCTCAACTTATTAAACCTGTGGGTGAAGAAATTCCTCCTCATCTCAGTCCTAAATGGCTTACCCCTTATCCTTAGACTGTGGCCCCTGGTTCTGGACTCCCCCGCCATCGGGAACATCCTTCCTGCATCTAGTCTGACTAATCCTGTTAGAATTTAATAAGTTTCAATGAGATCCCCTCTCATTCTTCTAAACTCCTGCGAGTATAAGCCCAATCGACCCAATCTCTCCTCATACGTCATTCCTGCCATCCCAGGTATCAGCCTGGTGAATCTTCGCTGCACTCCTTCCATGGCAAGAACATCCTTCCTCAGATAAGGTGACCAAAACTGCACACAATACTCAAGGTGTGGCCCTGTACAACTGCAGCAAGACATCCTTGTTCCTGTACTTGAACCCTCTCGCTACCAAGACCAGCATACCATTTGCCTTCTTAACCGCCTGCTGCACCTGCATGCTTACCTTCAGCGACTGGTGCACAAGGACACCCAGGTCTCGTTGCACTTCCCCTTCTCCCAATCTATTGCCGTTCAGAATAATCCACCTTCCTGTTTTTGCCACCAAAGTGGATAACCTCGCATATATCCACATTATACTGCATCTGCCATGCATCTGCCCAATCACCCAACCTGTCCAAATCAAACTGGAGTTTCTCGGCATCCTCCTCACAGCACACATGCCCACCCAGCTTTGTGTCGTCTGCAAACTTGGAGATATTACATCTAGTTCCCTCGTCTAGATCATTAATATATATTTATTAATATATATCCGCTGCTGAAACCCTCATCCATGCCTTAGTTACCTCTAGACTTGACTATTCCAACGCACTCCTGGCTGGCCTCCCACATTCCACCCTACGTAAACTTGAGGTCATCCAAAACTCGGCTGCCCGTGTCCTAACTCGCACCAAGTCCCGTTCGCCCATCACCCCCTGTGCTCACTGACCTACATTGGCTCCCGGTTAAGCAGCGCCTCGATTTTCAAAATTCTCAATCTTTTTTTTCACATCCCTCCATGGCCTCGTCATCTCCCTATCTCTGTAATCTCCTTCCTCGAGGCGTGGTCCCATGGTGGGGGGGGGGGAGGAAGGACAAACTAAGATCATCTCCTTTCTGAAACGTTTCAATTCTTCTTCTTCACATCCAGGTACAACTGATCGAGCTGAAGAGAAGGCGTAAAGAGTTTTCTCGGGCGTTTGGGATTATGTCGCTCAACAACTTTCACTTCATCCACACCATTAAAAACTCGCCTGGCGTCTTCCGCCGGAGGTTCAAGAAGGACAAGACCAAGAGCTTGTCCCACGGCGACCCGCTGTTCAAGGTGCATTACATGGGAACGGAGAAAATCTACTCGCTGCAGGTTGAACAGACCGCCGAGGTGGTCAATCGCCTGGTGGCCACGGAGACGGGCAAGGTGAGCAAGGACCACGCGCTGGTGGTGAGGCCCCGCTACCTGGAGGTGAAGGAGATCTCAAGCGGCCGGCAGATCACCAAGACCTACCTCCACGACATCGCCTACTGCACCGCCGACAGGAGCCACACCAACGTGTTCCTCTACATCTGCAAGAGCAAAGGGCAGCTCCAGTGCCGCGCGTTCCTGTGCAACAAGGCCGAGAAGGCGAAGGCCATCACCGTCTGCTTGGCAAAGTCCTTTGAGACTGCGTTCAGTCAGTGGCACGAGACATATGGAGACCAAGCATTGCCCGTCCCCTCTTCAGCCACTGACTCTGGGTCTGAGAAACAGGATGGTCCTTGCAGTCACGCAGATAAAGGTGAGCAAAGACCTCAGGCAGGATTTTCATTGGGCTGTGGAGGCGGGATTGGAGGCGTGTGGGGGGTTAAAATCTCAAAATTGGGGGAGCACGAACCCATCCCGCCCCCAACCCACCTGCATGCCAGTTTCAAAGGAGGCGGGTACCCGACCCGCACTGGGACCCGCGGGAAGGGGATTAGTGCCAATTAACTGCCTGTTAACAGGTAGTTAACAGGCAGTTTTTAGCCTAATCCCTATTTTTATTCCTGAAGTGTGGGCTTCCCGATGGCTCCAAACCACGCCAAGTTAGCGAGGCGGACCGTCGGGCTGAAGGGCTTGGAGGGTTCGAGATGTCCGGTGTTCAGGTGAGTGATGGGTGCATGAGTGCAGAGGTAGGTGTGTTTGGTGTGTGTAAAGTGTTTAAATAAGTTTTACTTACCTTTACTTACCTTTACAGCCTTCCTTCCTTCAGGTCTCGGGAGTCCCTCATCTCACCGGCACAGAAAGCAGAATGGCTGCGAGCTGTCAAAAGTTGCAGCATTCAGCTTTCTGTTCTGGAGAGATCTCTAAATTGGCCTGAGAGGAAGGAATTAACTTGGAGTACAGATTGTCAGTGTTTGACAGCTTCAAACAGCTGTGAAACGCTGATATTTCATCTGTCAAAAGGTCTTGACAGATGAAATCTCAATCTGTGACGTCACCTGTTGCCCGGTGGCCCTGGGCGGGCTCAACAAGGTCAATCAAGTGAAAATCGTGTGGGTTGGCCACAACTCGATGGAGGCGGGACTACAACCCCGAAAGTTGTAGTCCCGCCTCCTACACGCCTCCAGTATCAAAATCCAGCTCAAGAGTCAAAAGACTTGCGTAGAATTACAAAGAATATACAGCAGAGAAACAGGCCTTTTGGCCCAACCAGTCTGTGCCACACTTATGCTCCGCTCGAGCCTCCTCCCGTCTTTCCTCATCTCACCCTATCAGCAAATCCTTCTATTGCTTTCTCCCTCATGTGCTTATCTTGCTTCCCTTAAATCCATCTATTTTATTCTCCTCAACCACTCCCTGTGGCAGCGAGTTCCACATTCTCACCACTCTCTGGGTAAAGAAGTTTCTCCTGAATTCCCTATTGGATTTCTTGGTGACTATCTTATATTGATGGCCTCTAGTTTTGCTCTTCCCCACAAGTGGAAACATTCTCTCTGTATCCACTCTATCAAAACCTTTCATCATTTTAAAGGCCTCTATTAGGTCACCCCTCAGCCTTCTTTTTTCAAGATATGCGAGCACGTAGGCTCGTGCTGATTATCTTATATTGATGGCCTCTAGCTTGGAACCTGCATTTTAGAAGTTTTAGAACTTGCATTTCTATAGCGCCAGGAAGTCCCAAAGCACTTTACAGCCAATTAAATACTTTGGGCTGGATTTTGTCAGTGGGTCGTGATGGAGACGGGACTCCCACTTTTTGGGTTGTAGTCCCGCCTCCATCGATTTGTGGCCAACCTACGTGATTTTCCCTTGATTGACCTTGTTGAGCCCGCCCAGCGGGCTCAGCAGGCCAATTAAGGGACACCTGGTTACTGGTGACGTCAGGGATTGACATTTCATCTGTCAAGAGCTTTTGACAGATGAAATATCAGCGTTTGACAGCTCTGTGACAATCTGACTTCTAACTTGAGTCCTTCTCCAGAGGCTTAATTAGAAATCTCTCCAGAACAGAAAGCAGAATGCTGCAACTTTTGACAGCTCGCAGCCATTCTGCTTTCTGTGCCGGTGAGGTGAGGGACTCCCGAGACCTGATGGAAGGAAGGCTGTAAAGGCAAGTAAAACTTCTTTAAGCACTTTACACACACCAAACACACTTACCTCTGCACTCATCACTCACCTGAACACCAGACATCTCGAACCCGCCAAGTCCTTCAGCCCGACGGTCCGCCTCGCTAACTTGGTGTGGTTTGGAGCCGTCGGGAATCCCACACTTCAGGGCTAAAAATAGGGATTAGGCCAAAAACTGCCCGTTAACTACCTGTTAACAGGCAGTTAATTGGCACTAATCCCCTTCCCGCCTCGGGGAGGCGGCTCCCAGCACAGGTTGGGTACCCGCCTCCTGGGAAACGGGCATGGAGGTGGGAAGGGTTCGTGCCCCCCGATTCTGCACTTTTCCCCCCCACTCCCACCTCCATGGGGCTTGTAAAATCCAGCCCTTTATTTTTTGAAGTGTAGTCACTGTTGTAATGTAGGAAACGCGGCAGCCAATTTACGCACAGCAAGCTCCCACAAACAGCCTTGTGAAAAGGACCAGATCAGCTGTTTTAGTGATGTTGACTGAGGGATAAATATTGGCCCCAGGACACCCGGGGGAAAACTCCAGGACACCGGGGAGAACTCCACCCACCCCCCCGCTCTTCCACAATGAGCACTGCACTGGGAGCGTCAGCCTTGGATTTTGGGCTCAAGTCTCATGGAAGTGGGATTCGAGCTCATGACCTTCTGACTCTGGAGAACGAGAGTGCTGCCTGACATGAATCAGTCATTCATGAAAGAAAGACTTATGAAATAATACTGAGTGGCCTACGGGTGGCACTGTCCAGGGAGAGTATAAATACTCGGGCATGGGCCCAGCTTGCACAGGACATGCTTAACAGGAACTAGTGAAGGACACAACTAGACCTCCATGTTGTAAAACAGTTGATTAAAGCTTTAACGCTTAGATCCAAGGGCCGAGTAATTTTCTTACGACACTGCCCACTCAGCCGCTGCCGACACCTGAGCAGGCGGTGCGATACCTCTTCGTGCTCGTTCCTGCGCCAATGCCAAACGGCTCGATTAGTGCAGCCAGCGTGGAAATGGAGTCGGAACCAGACCGAGGGGGCCCCCCGGCTACGATCTCAGCTTTGGCAACAACCAAGAGTGCTAAAGGGATCCAGGGATATGGGGAGAAAGCAGGGACCGGGTACTGAAATTGGATGATCAGCCATGATCGCATTGAATGGTGGAGCAGGCTCGAGGGGCCAAATGGCCTACTCCTGCTCCTATCTTCTATGTTTCTATGTTTACGACTGACCTCTGCTTTCCTGGAGGCGAAGAAAAATTATTTGCCAGCATTCTCGATCCAGGGACCCTTGGTGGAAAGTGTGCTGGTTTGGAGGTTAGGTCAAGACTGAATCAGGCTCCCTAGTCTCAACATCTAAAAAAAATTCAGTCATGGGATGTGGGCGTCGCTGGCAAGGCCAGCATTTATTGCCCATCCCCTAATTGCCCTCGAGAAGGTGGTGGTGAGCCACCTTCTTGAACCGCTGCAGTCCGTGTGGTGAAGGTGCTCCCACAGTGCTGTTAGGGAGGGAGTTCCAGGATTTTGACCCAGCGACGATGAAGGAACAGCCGATATATGTCCAAGTCAGGATGGTGTGTGACTTGGAGGTGGTGGTGTTCCCGTGCGCCTGCTGCCCTTGTCCTTCTAGGTGGAGGAGGTCGCGGGTTTGGGAGTTGCTGCAGTGCATCTTGTAGATGGTACACACTGCAGCCACGGTGCGCCGGTGGTGGAGGGAGTGAATGTTTAAGGTGGTGGATGGGGTGCCAATCAAGCGGGCTGCTTTGTCCTGGATGGTGTTGAGGTTCTTGAGTGCTGTTGGAGCTGCACTCATCCAGGCAAGTGGAGAGTATTCCATCACACTCCTGACTTGTGCCTTGTAGATGGTGGAAAGGCTTTGGGGAGTCAGGAGGTGAGGCCGTCGCCGCAGAATATCCAGCCTCTGACCTGCTCTTGTAGCCACAGTATTTATGCGGCTGGTCCAGTTAAGTTTCTGTACAATGGTGACCCCGAGGTTGTTGACGGTGGGAGATTCGAGGATGGTAATGCCGTTGAATGTCAAGGGGCGGTGGTTAGACCCTCTCTTGTTGGAGATGGTCTGGCACTTGTGTGGTGCAAATGTTACCTGCCACTTATCAGCCCAAGCCTGGATGTTGTCCAGGTCTTGTTCAATGGCTTGATGACATTCACCAAGGGTGTTGGGTGCCCTTGGCAGGTTAGTACAATTAAGAGAGGGTAAAATTGGTTGCTCTGATGCCCTGAAAGTGACACTGAACACCACCCATATCTTAAATAAAAAACAAGATCCAGAAGGAAGGGAGGTGGACAGGGGTAGGGTGGCAGCTCCGAGTCACTTAGAACAGGAGACAGGGGAGATTTACGAGGATGTTGCCTGGGCTGGAGAATTTTAGCTATGAGGAAAGATTGGATAGGCTGGAATTGTTTTCTTTGGAACAGAGGAGGCTGAGTGGAGATTTGATTGAGGTGTATAAAATGATGAGGGGCCCAGATAGAGTGGAGCGAAAGGACCTACTCTCCTTAGTAGAAGGGTCAATAACCAGGGGGCCGAGATTGAAAATAATTGGGAGAAGGATTAGGGGGGAGTTGAAGAGAAATGTTTTCACCCAGAGGGTGGTGGGGGTCTGGAACTCACTGCCTGAAAGGGTGGTAGAGGCAGAAACCCTCAATGCATTTAAAAAGTACAGGAAACTCTCTGTTAACCGGCAAAATTCAGGAGTAGGTTCAGGTAAGTTTTACTATATATTAGTGGCCGTGTAACCGGGGTTCCTGGATCTGTGGTCGTGTAACCGGGGTTCCTGCAACTGTGGCCGTGCAACAGGGACTCCTGGATCTGTGGCCGTGTAACCGGGACTCCTGCACCTGTGGCCGTGTACGGGGCTCCTGCACCTGTGGCCGTGTAACCGGGACTCTTGCACAAGTGCCGTGTAACCGGGGCTCCTGCACCTGTGTACGGGGCTCTCGTACCTTGGTAAGTATACCTCTCTGTAATCCGGACTTTTTGATCAACCCGGCACCATGCCGGTCCCGTCGGTGCCGGATAAAAAAGAGTTTCCTGTACTTGGATATGCACGTGAAGTGCCGTAACCTGCAGGGCTACGGACCAAGAGCTGGGAAAGTGGGATTAGGCTGGATAGCTCTTTGTCGGCCGTCACGGACACGATGGGCTGAATGGCCTCTTTCTGTGCCGTAAGTATCTCTGATTCTATCTCACAAACAAGCTCACCTGCACAACGCAAGATGTGGGAATTCTATTTAGAAATCTGTGACCTTCACGGTGTAGGAGCGCCAACGTTCCCCAGGGGCGAAGACTCTCACTGGTGGCGTGAATTAACGATTGCACAGAAACATTTAAACGTTACTGTAACTAGTCGGCACTTTGGAACACAGGAACAGGAGGAGGCCATTCAGCCCCTCGAGCCTGTTCCACCATTTAATTAGATCAGGGCTGATCTGTATCTGAACTCCATTTACCCGCCTTTGCTCTGTATCCCTTGATACCCACACCTAACAAAAAAATTGTTGAAATAACTACAGAAAACGCTGGAAAAACTCAGCAGGCCAGGAGCAGCACCCGTGGAGGGAGAAACGGAGTTAACGTTTCAGGTCAAAGACCCTTTGTCAGAACTGAAAAAAAACAGGAAAAGGGATAGATTTTAAAGCAAGTAGGGGCTGGGAAAAGGGGGAGGGGATGAAAGAACAAAAGGGAAGGTCAGTGATGGGATAGAAAGCAGGAGAGATTAAGAGACATTGAGAGACACTGGCCCAGAAATTTGGGTCGGGGTGCAAGCCCCCGACCTGCACTTACCTAGCGCGCCGGCCGTTGAGCTGTGGGCCCGCGTGGGATTCCGATCCTGGGTCTCCTCCAACTGCCGGCGCGCAGTGCTTGCGTATCCCAGGGGCGCAGTTAGTTCGATGCGTCCCCTGGGATCACGTGGGCCATGGAGAGCCAATGGTAGCAGGGAATGCTTCATTCATAAGTTTGACAGGAAGAGCTGTCAAACCTATGAATACTACAAGCCCCAAAACATCACTAAAACCTCAAATAATTTTTTTTTTAAATCACATTTTTAAAATAAAGTATAATTTTGAAAAAATTAATTACA
Source organism: Somniosus microcephalus (assembly GCF_052327205.1). NCBI lineage: Eukaryota > Metazoa > Chordata > Chondrichthyes > Squaliformes > Somniosidae > Somniosus > Somniosus microcephalus. The sequence goes on along the minus strand of NW_028225182.1, from coordinate 48,916,404 downwards.
TTTTCTAACGGGGCTAAAAATAAACTTACCTTTCTTTAAAGTATTTAAAAATAATAAACCTGTGGAAAAAATGTTTTAATTTTAATTAATTCACCTTGTTAAAAGCAGGCCTTGCGCCTGCTTTTTACAAGCGTAGCTCCTGGAGACTTACCCTCCCGGGAAAACCTGCAAAAAAAACGTAAGTTCGATGCGCACGCGCTGCCTCTCCGGCGCACGCGTTCCACCTCTGAACCCCTTCTTTCAGGGGAACGGAAGTTCCGGTTTCCCACGCATGCGCAGTGCATGCACGAAACCGGCACTTTCGTTGGGCCTACGCGTGAGTACCCCGTGCGGACTCACCCGTGCAGACCAGAATTTCTGGGCCATTAGGAGATATTCAAGGAACAAAGGATGGCTCTAGATAAAGTGTGAATGGCCCTGGCAGACAGCTGCCGTGTGAGAGGGAAGGAAAAAGCCCAGACGAAAGTGTGTATTATATATATATGAGATAGGGGCCGATCTCAATCTTGAGAATTTCAATTGAACCGCTTCAGCCTCAGTTGCTTTTTGGGGGAGAGAGTTCCAGATTTCCACCCCCCTTTGTGTGAAGAAGTGCTTCCTGACATCACCCCTGAACGGCCTGGCTCTAATTTTAAGGTGATGCCCCCCCTTGTTCTGGACTACCCCCATCGGAGAAAGCAGTTTCTCTGTAGCTATCCTATCGAATCCCTTTATCATTTTAAACAACTCGATCAGATCACCCTTCGACCGTGTAAACTCAGGGGAAAGGCAAGCCAAGTTTATGCAACCTGGGCGGTATCATTTAACCCTGGAATCCCTGGTATCAATCTGGTAAAAGTTCTCCTGGGGCCAATATTTATCCCTCAACCAACATCACTAAAACAGATTAGCTGCCTCATTATCACACTGCTGTGTGTGGGAGCTTGCTGTGTGCAAATTTGGCTGCCCACGCTTGGACAGGTTGGGTGAGTGGGCAGAAGCATGGCAGATGCAGTATAATGTGGATAAATGCGAGGTTATCCACTTTGGTGGCAAAAACAGGAAGGCAGATTATTATCTGAACGGCAATAGATTGGGAGAAGGGGAAGTGCAACGAGACCTGGTTGTCCTTGTGCACCAGTCGCTGAAGGTAAGCATGCAGGTGCAGCAGGCGGTTAAGAAGGCAAATGGTATGTTGGCCTTCGTAGCGAGAGGGTTCATGTACAGGATCAAGGATGTCTTGCTGCAGTTGTACAGGGCCTTGGTGAGACCGCACCTTGAGTATTGTGTGCAGTTTTGATGGCCTTATCTGAGGAAGGATGTTCTTGCCATGGAGGGAGTGCAGCGAAGATTCACCAGACTGATAGCTGGGATGGCAGGAATGACGTATGAGGAGAGATTGGGTCGATTAGGCTTATACTCGCTGGAGTTTAGAAGAATGAGAGGGGATCGCATTGAAACTTATAAAATTCTAACAGGACTGGACAGACTAGATGCAGGAAGGATGTTCCCGATGGCGGGGGAGTCCAGAACCAGGGGTCACAGTCTAAGGATAAGGGGTAAGCCATTTAGGACAGAGATGAGGAGGAATTTCTTCACCCAGAGAGTGGTGAACCTGTGGAATTCTCTACCACAGAAGGCAGTTGAGGCCAATTCATTAAATATATTCAAGAAGGAGTTAGATATATTTCTTAAGGCTAAAGGGATCAAGGGATATGGGGAGAAAGCAGGGACAGGTTACTGAATTTGGATGATCAGCCATGATCTCATTAAATGGTGGAGCGGGCTCGAGGGGCCGAATGGCCTACTCCTGCTCCTATCTTCTATGTTTCTATGTTCCTACATTACAACAGTGACTGCACTTCAAAAGTACTTCATTGGCTGGAAAGCGCCTTGATACGTCCTGAGGTTGTGAAGGGCGCTATATAAATGCAAGTTCTTTCTTTCTATTAATCTGTGCTGCACCCCCTCCCTCCCCCCTCTCCAAGGCCAATATATCCTTCCTGCGGTGCGGTGCCCAGAATTGAGCGGAATACTCCAGTTGGGATATGACCATTAATCCTAAATACCACTTCAAGTATGACAACGTAGTACGGGCATTTATGGCCATTTCCTTACTTCACCCAAGTCCCTAACATCTGCCTGAGGCTGAACCACACTGTTCGCAACCTTGGCGTCATATTTGACCCTGAAATGAGTTTCCGACCACATATCCGCAGCATAACAAAGACCGCCTACTTCCACCTCCGTAACATCGCCCGTCTCCGCCCCTGCCTCAGCTCATCCGCTGCTGAAACCCTCATCCATGCCTTTGTTATCTCTAGACTTGACTATTCCAACGCACTCCTGGCTGGCCTCCCACATTCCACCCTACGTAAACTTGAGGTCATCCAAAACTCGGCTGCTCGTGTCCTAACCCGCACCAAGTCCCATTCACCCATCACCCCCTGTACTCGCTGACCTACATTGGCTCCCGGTTAAGCAGCGCCTCGATTTCAAAATTCTCATCCTTGTTTTCAAATCCCTCCACGGCCTCGGCCCCTCCCTATCTCTGTAATCTCCTCCAGCCCCACAACCCCCCGAGATATCGGCGCTCCTCTAATTCTGCCCTCTTGATCATCCCTGATGATAATCGCTCAACCATCGGTGGCCATGCGTTCTGTTGCCTGGGCCCTAAGCTCTGGAATTCCCTCCCTAAGCCTCTCCGCCTCGCTACCTCACTTTCCTCAGTGTCAGCTGTGGCTCAGTGGGTAGCACACTCGCCTCCGAGTCAGAAGGTTGTGGGTTTCAAGTCCAACTCCAGGGACTTGAGTTCAAAAATCTAAGCTGACACTCCAATGCAGAGCTGAGGGAGAGCTGGTACCTGAAGTATCTGATCGTTATCACATTGCTGTTTGTGGGAGCTTGCTGTGCGCAAATTGGCTGCTGCGTTTCCTACATTACAACAGTGACTACACTCCAAAAGTACTTCATTGGCTCTAAAGTGCTTTGAGACGTCCGGTGGTTGTGAAAGGCGCTAAAGAAATGCAAGTCTTTCTTTCCTTAGGAGCCATAGAGGGAGTGCAACGAAGGTTCACCAGGCTGGTCCCTGGGATGGGGGATTGTCCTATGAGGAGAGATTGAGTAGACTAGGCCTATATTCTCTAGGGTTTAGAAGAATGAGAAGCGATCTCATTGACACATACAACATTCTTACAGGGCTTGACAGGGTAGATGCAGGGAGGATGTTTCCCCGGGCTGGGGAGTCTAGAACCAGGGGTCACAGTCTCAGGATAAGGGGTCGGCCATTTAGGACTGAGATGAGGAGGAATTTCTTCACTCAGAGGGCGGTGAATCTTTGGAATTCTCTACCCCAGAGGGCTGTGGAGGCTCAGTCGTGAGTATATTCAAGGCAGAGAGCGATAGATTTTTGGATGTTAAGGGAATTAAGGGATATGGAGATTGGGCGGGAAAGTGGAGATGAGGTAGAAGATCAGCCATGACCTCATTGAATGGCGGAGCAGGCTCGAGGGGCCGAATGGCCGACTCCAGCTCCTATTTCTTATGTTCTTAAAACCGACCTCTTTGACCAAGCTTTTGGTCACCTGCCCTAATTTCTCCTTGTGTGGCTCGGTGTCAAATTTATTAATTTTTTTGTCTTGTAATACTCCTCTGAAGCGCCTTGGGATGTTTTACTACGTTAAAGGCGCTGTATAAATACAAGCTGTTGTCGTTGTGTTTCAGATCAGTTTTCAGTGTGCAATTTAGAGACGCTCCCTTATCTGTATCTTAAAATTGGGCAACTGGTTAGAACCAGGCCGATAAGAAACTTCACGTGATCACAATGACCCGTTAAAAAAAAGTCAGAAATAAGGATTTCACAGGGAAGAGATGCGTTAAGAGATATAAATCCTTCCACATCACGGACAGTGAAGAGATTAAACGCGTAGATGTTTCATGCACCGATAAAACCACAACACTTCACAATCGGCCCTGTTTAACTGGGCGTCTGGTTGGCAGAGTTCAGACCCTGGCTTCATATAATCAAAAAAAAGTGCGTACTTTATTTTTTTTAAGAAGTGAACGGGAACTGTTTAATCCCTCTTGTTAAAAGGCAGTTTTCTTTCCAATTTCACGCAGGGCTTTCGGGGAGTGGCATTTTCTGACTGGCGGATTTCTCCGGTTACGGAAACTGGGCTCTTATTCCCTGGAATGTAGAAGGCTAAGTGGGGGGAGGGGGGTGGGGGGTGGATTTGATTGAGGTTGTTAAGATTTTGAAAGGAATTGATAGGGTAGGTACTGAAATTGATGGATACGCTCAGTCTGTAAGGGTGACCCCGAGCTTCCGGTCGCCTGTCACTTTAATTCTCCGCTCCACTCCCACTCTGACCTCTCCGTCCTCAGCCTCCTACACTGTTCCAATGAAGCTCAACGTAAGCTCGAGGAACAGCACCTCATCTTTCGATTAGACACTTTACAGCCTTCCGGACTCAACATTGAGTTCAACAGTTTCAGACCATAACCTCGGCCCCTATCCTTTTTTCCATTTTTTTCTCTCTAACATGGCAGTTGTCTTTCATTCTTCCAGTGCCATTTACACTTCATCTAGAGTCATCTTTTGTTTCTTAACTTGTCCCGTTACCATCTCCTTTTGCCTCGCACCATCATCCCTTCTGTCTCTTAATCTCTCCTGCCTTCCACCCTATCACAGGCCTTCCATTCTGTTCTTTCCTTCCCCCTCCCCTTTCCCTGCCCCCTACACTTCCTTAAAAACCTGTTCCATCTCCAACTTTTTCCAGTTCTGACGAAGGGTCATCGACCTGAAACGTTAACTCTTGTTTACAGAGTCACAGAGGGAAAAATTCAGTTGTCTGCGCCTCCCGTTAGTGCCTTAAGAGGGCGCTAATGGGGCGCAAAGCAACTAGCGCCCGGGCGCGGCGATGTTTGCGCCGCTCGCGAAATTAACCAGACATTTTGCGGCGGCGCTAAACACTACCGCCACGATCTTCTGCGCCGGCAGATTGTGACGTCAGTCGCGTGCGCAATGCCCCGGACCGGATAGTGAGTGGCGCCCCCTGCCTTACCGCCTGCCGCTAGCAACGACAGTTTGAGGGGAGCGTTTTGCAGTCGGGAAGGGACTGGGGGAGCGCTATTTAAAGGCGGCCGCTTCCTGCCTTTTTTTGTCGGTGACATTTTTTGCACCACGCATTCTGAGAGAGAGAGAGAGAGAGAGAGAGTCAACGCTGTGTGAAGGAGTTTTGGGTACTGAGCAGCACTTTGCAGGTTGATTTTGATTTGACCTTCCTTGCATCAATTTAGAAGAGACTATGGGGGCTGCACTCTGAGCTCTTTCCCTGGGTCTCTCCATTGTTCTTTCCAGCAGATTTGATGTACGGGTCTCTCCAGGCCGAGATTCAAGGCTGCAATGAGCAGGGTGTGGATGGAGAGCAAGATCGACCCTCCCCTTTAAGATAAAAACTGAAAATGCTGGAGAAACTCAGCATCTGTGAAGAGAGAAACAGAGTTAACGTTTCAGGTCGATGACCTTTCGTCAGAACTCCCCTTTAAGAACTGGCCGGCGCCAGTGTGTCTGTGTTCCATTGCTGACTGACATCACATGAGCTTCGCCAGCGCTGTGAGGTAGCGCCTCGCTCCTCGGCCTTTGCGCCTTAAGAGAGGTGTGTAGCACCTGATTTAGCGCTCCAATCACCTCCAGGGGCGATAAAAGCCATGTTTGCCGTCGGAGACGATAATTAGCGCCAGGCGCTAAACTTTGCGCACGGCCGATAATGGCGCCTCAAACGGGGCGATGCTGAATTTCTCCCCCATAGAGTTATACAGCACAGAAAGAGGCCCTTCGGCCCATCGTGTCCGCGCCGGCCATCAAGTCCTGTCTATTCTAATCCCATTTTCCAGCACTTGGTCCGTAGCCTTGTTTGCTATGGCGTTTCAAGTGCTCATCTAAATGCTTCTTGAATGTTGTGAGGGTTCCTGCCTCTACCACCCTTTCAGGCAGCGAGTTCCAGATTCCAACCACCCTCTGGGTGAAAAAGTTTTTCCTCAAATCCCCTCTAAACCTCCTGCCCCTTACCTTGAAACTATGCCCCCTGGTTATTGACCCCTCTACTAAAGGGAAAAGTTCCTTTCTATCTACCCTATCTATGCCCCTCATAATTTTGTACACCTCAATCAGGTCCCCCCTCAGCCTTCTCTGCTCCAAGGAAAACAACCCCAGCCTGTCCAGTCTCTCTTCATAGCTGAAGCGCTCCAGCCCAGGGAACATCCTGGTGAATCTCCTCTGCACCCTCTCCAATGCAATCACATCCTTCCTAAAGGATTCGATGGGGTAGAAACTATTTCGCTGATGGGGAAATCCTTTCTATCTACCCTATCTGTGCCCCTCATAATTTTGTATAACTCTGTTTCTCTCTCCACAGACGCTGCCTGACCTGCTGAGTATTTCCAGCATTTTCTGTTTTTATTTTCGATAGAGGGAAACTTTTCCTGCTGGTGGGAGGGTCCAGAACAAGGGGACATATCCTTAAAATTAGAGCCAGGTCATTCGGGAGAGACGTTAGGAAACACTCCCTCACACAAAGGGTGGCAGAAGTGTGGAACTCTCTCCCACCAAACGCAGTACGCAAAACGCCAGCTCAGTTAAATCTGCGATCGATAGATTTTCGCCCGACGAAGGTATTGAGGGATATGGAGTCAAGGCAGGTGGATGGAGCTGAGCTCCAGAATCTGCCATGATCTGATTGAATGGCGGAACAGGCTCGAGGGGCTGAACGGCCTCCTCCTGTTCCTACGACCCTCAGCAAAGTTGCTGTGGGACGGTGCCCAGTAGAGGACGAGAAGCTGTTCGGTCTTTTGGGGCTCTCGGACTCTCCCATTGTAGCCCATGTTGAACATAAGAACATAAGAAATAGGAGCAGGTATAGGCCCCTCGAGCCTGCTCTGCCATTCAATATGATCATGGTTGATCTTGGGCTCAAAGCCACTCCCTTACCCGCTCCCCATAACCATTCACTCCCTTATCTTGCAAAAATCTGTCTATCTCCACCTTAAATGTATTTAATGACCCAGCCTCCAGGGCTCTCTGGGGCAGAGAATTCCACAGATTTACGACCCTCTGAGAGAAGAAATTCCTCCTCATCTCAGTTCTAAAAGGGCGACCCTTTATTCTGAGACTGTGCCCCCCGAGTTCTAGATTTCCCCATGAGGGGAAACATCCTCTCTGCGTCTACCTTGTCGAGTCCCCTCAGAATCTTATATGTTTCAATAAGATCACCTCTCATTCTTCTAAATTCCAATGAGTATAGGCCCAACCCGCTCGACCTTTCTTCATAAGTCAACCCCCTCATCTCTGGAATTAACCCAGTGAATCGTCTCTGAACTGCCTCCAATGCAAGTATATCCTTCCTTAAATAAGGAGACTAAAACTGTACGCAGTACTCCAGGTGCGGTCTCACCAATACCCTGTACAGTTGTAGCAGGACTTCCCTACTTTTATACTCCAACCCCCTTGAAATAAAGGCCAACATTCCATTTGCCTTTTTGACTACTTACTGTACCTACATGCTAACTTCTTGTGTTTCATGCAACACAGTCAACACTCCAGCATCAACGCACCAACATTAATGCGTTTGGCTCTTGTTATAGAAACATAGAAGATAGGAGCAGGAGGCGGCCATTCGGCCCCTCGAGCCTGCTCCGCCATTCAATGAGATCATGGCTGATCATCCAAACTCAGTACCCTGTCCCTGCCTTCTCCCCATATCCCTTGATCCCTTTAGCCTTAAGAAACATATCCAACTCCTTCTTGAATATATTTAATGAATTGGCCTCCACTGCCTTCTTTGGTAGAGAATTCCACAGGTTCACCACTCTCTGGGTGAAGAAATTCCTCCTCATCTCAGTCCTAAATGGCTTACCCCTTTATCCTTAGACTGTGACCCCTGGTTCTGGACTCCCCGCCATCGGGAACATCCTTCCTGCATCTAGTCTGTCTAGTCCTGTTAGAATTTTATAAGTTTCAATCAGATCCCCTCTCATTCTTCTGAGCTCCAGCGAATATAAGCCCAATCGACCCAATCTCTCCTCATACGTCAATATCCAGCCTAGCAGATGATTCCAAATAATTATCAAGCTTCTGAGTGAAAAGGCTCAACGCCGATCTTAACTGACCTGCGCTCTTGTTTCTCCCCCAGGGAGCTCGCCAGATGAGGAATCGGAGCTCAATCGCTCATTTGAAAGCGACGAAGAGGCGGAGGTCAGGATGCACCGGGAGTTTTTACAACGGGCCTCCTCATTCCGAGCCCCTCATCGCCTGGACACGGGGTACCACGACGTGGAGGATCTGACCAGGGACTCCTCGGTGCAGGAGCTCGTTGGGGGAGAGCGGGAAGGAGACTGAACCCCCGCAGCCCCATCCGTCTTGTTTCATCCATTGTTTTTTTTTAATTTGGGGGGAAAAAAAGTCAAATTAATCAGCAGCGCTGCCGTGGCAACCATGGGAGGGCGGAGGTCGAAACCTGTGACGTGACGTGACGTACGAGGCTTTTATCGATCGTTTTAAAAAATGGCTTCCCGCACGATCCCCGCAAGAAGGTTTTAATCTACGAATATCAAGATGGCTGCTTAAAAATAAAACTCGCGCCCGTGGAACTGTGACTGCAACACAGTCAACACTCCAGCATCAACGCACCAACATTAAGCATGTTATGGGAAGCTGAGTTCGCCCCCCCCCGCACCAAGAACTCCCGCTCCAATACCTTTTCAGACTTTACGTTAAGACAAGGTTCACTGGCTAAACTGACTGAATATAGAGTGTGTTCTCCGGAGTTTATAAGAATGAGAGGGGGAATCTCATTGCAACGTGTAAAATTCCTAAGGAAGCTTGACAGGGTAGATGCTAGGAGGACGTTTCCCCCTGGCTGGAGAGTCTAGAACCAGTGGTCACAGTCTCAGGATAAGGGGATCGGCCATTTAGGACTGAGATGAGGAGAAATTTCTTCACTCAGAGGGTGGTGAATCTTTGGAATTCTCTACCCCAGAGGGCTGTGGAGGTTCAGTCATTGGGTATATTGAGGTAGATAGATTTTTTTGGACTCTAGGGAATTAAGGGAGATGGGGGAAGAGGGCGGGAAAGTGGAGCTGACTTGGAAGATCAGCCATGATCTTATTGAATGGTAGAGCAGGCTCGAGGGGCCGAATGGTCCGCTCCTGCTCCTGTTTCTTACGCTGTTAGCAGCATTCTCTGATGCCAGAACTGTGCGTTACTGTGCTTACCCTCGATGAGCTTCGAGTAGCTCTGGAGGGGAGGCGGTGGCTCCGTTTGACAAACACCCCCATCCCCCTCACTCAGTAGCCCCCGGCTGCCCCGGTGCTCTTGGACCCTTGCTCGAGGCTTTGCCTGTCTAGAGGGCCAAACAGTCCACGTCACTCGCTTCTACCGGAGTGTGATACCCTGGGGTAATGGGCTCACAGAATAACGGAAATGGCGCAATGTATTTATGTTAACCTGCAGGTTCCCGTCTGTTTTAGATAACCCGAACATCTCTTTGGGAGAGGCAGATGTTTCGTCTTATCTTTCGAGATGCCTGTTGCTCGGGTGTCCCAGATAGGAGTTCCCTATCTACAAACTCCCAGTTCATCTGCTTGTGAGTGACTGCAGACTACACATGTGATGCAGGGCAGGTTTGAGTGTAATGTATTTTTCTTTTTTTTTAGCAGGGCTGTTTTACAAAGTTAAAACATTTCCAATAAAAATTGAAATGGAGTTGTTGTAGAATTGCACAGAGCGCGCGTCCGATCCCATATCATTTCCCTTCACCAAGACCGCCAACTTCCACCTCCGTAACATCGCCCGTCTCCGCCCCTGCCTCAGCTCATCCGCTGCCGAAACCCTCATCCTTGCCTGTGTTACATAGAAACATAGAAGATAGGAGCAGGAGTAGGCCATTCGGCCCCTCGAGCCTGCTCCGCCATTTAATGAGATCATGGCTGATCATCCAAACTCAGTACCCTGTCCCTGCCTTCTCCCCATATCCCTTGATCCCTTTAGCCTTAAGAAATATATCCAACTCCTTCTTGAATATATTTAATGAATTGGCCTCCACTGCCTTCTGTGGTAGAGAATTCCACAGGTTCACCACTCTCTGGGTGAAGAAATTCCTCCTCATCTCTGTCCTAAATGGCTTACCCCTTATCTTTAGACTGTGACCCCTGGTTCTGGACTCCCCCACCATCGGGAACATCCTTCCTGCATCTAGACTCGACTATTCCAACACTCTCCTGGCCAGCTCCCCACCTTGCACCCTCCATAAATTTCATCCAAAGCTCGGCCTCCCGTATCCTAACTCGCACCGAGTCCCGTTCACCCATCACCCCCTGTGCTCACCGACCTACATTGGCTCCCAGTCCGGCAAGGCCTCGATTTCAAAACTCTCATCCTTGTTTTCAAATCCCTCCATGGCCCTCGCCCCCTCTCTATCTCTGTAACCTCCTCCAGCCCTACAACCCTCCGAGATCTCTGCGCTCCTCCAATTCTGGTCTCTTGAGCATCCCCGATTTCCATCACTCCACCATTGGCGGCCGTGCCTTCAGCTGCCTGGGCCCTAGACTCTGGAATTCCCTCCCTAAACCTCTCCGCCTCTCTCTCCTCCTCTAAGACGCTCCCACCAGTCCTAATACCTCCTCATGTGGCTCAGTGTCCAATTTCGTTTGATAATCGCTCCTGTGAAGCGCCTTGGGAAGTTTTACTACGTTAAAAACGCTATATGCAGGGAGGATGTTTCCCCTCGTGGGGAAATCTAGAACTCGGGGGCACAGTCTCAGAATAAAGGGTCGCCCTTTTAGAACTGTGATGAGGAGGAATTTCTTCTCTTGGAGGGTCGTAAATCTGTGGAATTCTCTGCCCCAGAGAGCCGTGGAGGCTGGGTCATTAAATACATTTAAGGTGGAGATAGACAGATTTTTGCAAGATAAGGGAGTGAAGGGTTATGGGGAGTGGCTTTGAGCCCAAGATCAGCCATGATCTCATTGAATGGCGGGGCAGGCTCGAGGGGGCCGAGTGGCCGACTCCTGCTCCTATTTCTTATGTTCTTATATAAATGCAAGTTGCTGTTATATCGGAGGACAATGTACGTCTGACTTTCTTTCCCTCCTCCCATCCTCCCCTGAAGCACTGACTCTCCCTGTTGGGCTTGTTTGTCCCCTGCCGTTTCTCTGCTTCTTCTTTACGTGTGACCCTTGATGGTGAATGTTGGGTAGCTATTTAACCATTAGAATTAGATGGGTGCGGGGTGGGGGATGGAGAGGCATCGCATCTTAAGTCTGGCCATCCAACGCACTTTTTTTTCCTGTCAAAATACTTTCCACAATGATTTGCTTTGGAAAAACTTCAGGGTTTATTGGAAAAGGGCAACATTCCAAAGAAGAGGTTTGTCGTAGGCAAAACAAGGCAACTCTTCTGGTTTTTTGTTTTTTATTCGTTCATGGGATGTGGGCGTCGCTGGCAAGGCCCAGCATTTATTGCCCATCCCTACTTGCCCCTTGAAAACATAGAAACATAGAAGATAGGAGCAGGAGTAGGCCATTCGGCCCTTCAAGCCTGCTCCGCCATTTAACGAGATCATGGCTGATCATCCAAACCCTAGCACCCGGTCCCTACACCGACAGCCATCCCACCCAAGCCCTAACCCCGTAACCCCACGTATTTAATCCCCCCTAACACTAAGGACCAATTTTTTTATCATGGCCAATCAACCTAACCCGCACATCTTTGGACTGTGGGAGGAAACCGGAGCACCCGGAGGAAACCCACGCAAACACGGGGAGAATGTGCAAACTCCACACAGACAGTGCTGAGCCGCCTTCTTGAACTGCTGCAGTCCGTGTGGCGATGTAGCGGTCTGGTACGACTGAGTGTCTCGCTGGGACCATTTCAGAGGACAAGAGTCAACCACATTGTTGCGGGTCTGGAGTCACAAATCGGCCAGACCGGGTAAGGACAGTAGATTTCCTTCCCTGAAGGGACAAGAGTGAACCAGATGTGTTTTTACGACAATCTGATAGTTTCACGGTCACCATTACTGATACTGGCTTTTTATGCGGTAATGAGGTGAATGACCAGTTAATCCTGACATGGTATTTACAGAAGGTCGCAGTGACGGTATAGTTATCTATATTTTGTACAGTATTTTCATATGCTTCAGGGTCGCAGTGGTGGGGTGGATGTTTTCCTCATCTAAATCTATCAGCATAACCCTCTATTCCCTTCCCCCTCACATAGAAACACAGAAGATAGGAGCAGGAGTAGGCCATTTGGCCCCTCGAGCCCGCTCCGCCATTTAATGAGATCATGGCTGATCATCCAAATTCAGTACCCTGTCCCTGCCTTCTCCCCATATCCCTTGATCCCTTTAGCCTCAAGAAATATATCCAACTCCTTCTTGAATATATTTAATGAATTGGCCTCAACTGCCTTCTGTGGTAGAGAATTCCACAGGTTCACCACTCTCTGGGTGAAGAAATTCCTCCTCATCTCAGTCCTAAATGGCTTACTCCTTATCTTTAGACTGTGACCCTGGTTCACATGCATATCTAGCCTCCCCTTAAATGCATCTGTGCTATTCGCCTCAACCACTCCCTGTGGCAGCGAGTTCCACATTCTCACCGCTCTCTGGGTAAAGAAGTTTCTCCTGAATTCCCAATTGGATTTCTTGGTGACTATCTTATATTGATGACCTCTAGTTCTGCTCTTCCCCACAAGTGGAAACATTCTCTCTGTATCCACTCTATCAAAACCTTTCATAATTTTAAAGACCTCTGTTAGGTCACCCCTCAGCCTTCTTTTTTGAAGATATGAGCGCACGCAGGCTCTCCCGCCTATTCCGACGGCCTTGTTGGGTTGGGCCACTGTTCTTGTGGAGTCGAGATAAGGAGGGTGCTTCTATTTTGCTTCTGGCGCCAGCCTGTGTGATGGGCGGGGGGTGGCCACACAGGGTTGGTGAGGGGACCCGTGTGGGCCGCCAGGGAAGGAGCTGTACTCCAGGCAGAGGTTCCGAAAGTCCCACCATGTTTGTTGGTGGGGGGAGGGGAGCGATGGCTTTGCCTTTCTGGGTAAGGGGTAGGAGGGGGTGGTTAACTACTTCTGCTAGTAGTGTGAATCTGAGGCGGGGCCCTTGGGGCAGTTTACGAGAGGTTGAAAAAAGGTTGGCGGAGCAACCTGCAAAAAAGATGGGGGGAGGGGAACTAAAAGCTTTAGGGGGAGAAATTCGGTTGGTTGCGCCTCCAATTAGCGCCTAAAGAGGCCGAGAAGTGGGGCGTTAGCCAATTTTCGGCCGGGCGCAGTAAACCCAGCGCCTCGCCCCATACTGAGCATACATTTAGAGCCGGTGCTAAATCTTAGCGCCCGCTCACGGGCGCAGGCAGATCATGACGTCATTTGAGTGTGCAACGCCTTTTGGACGCCCCGGACCGGAAATTCAGTGGCACCCCCCTCCGTGGCGCCTGGCGCTAATAAGGACAGCTTACCTGGAGCCTTCCCCAGTCGCTCTCGGGCTGGAGGGGAGTTATTTAAAGGGCACTGGTGTGGTTTAAAAGCGGCAACCTTTTTGGCTCACAACTTCTTCGAGAGTTACAGAGAGTTGCTGGGCTGCACACTGCGAGCCATTTCACCACTGAGCCAGCGCTAGCAGAGGAACTTCAGCCTTCTGACCATCACCTTGCTGTTGGTGAGCATTTCCAACGGCAAAACTTTCTTTGCGCACTTATTATGGGGGCTGCATTGGAGGGGAACGTCCTGCTGCTGAATCATCTGGAAAGGGCACAGAGACGCAGGGAGAGAGGGGCAGGCACGGCCAGACGGTGGAGGACCAACAGACGTCGCCGCACCAGACCTTACGCTGCCAGGGTTTTCCGACAGCAGTTTTCCTACATGAACATGTCGGAGGAGCAGTGTATCAAAAGGCTGCGCTTTAGAAAGGAGGTGGTGACTGAGCTGTGCCACCTGCTTCAGCCAGTTCTGCAGCCTCAGCTAAGGTGCAGGACATCTCTGTCGGTGGCTGTGAGGATGACTGTTGCCCTAAACTTCTACACAAGCGGCCCCTTTCAGGCCACAACTGGGGACATAGCCAACATCTCGCAGTTTGCGGTGCATTGCTGCATCCGTCAAGTGACTGATGCCCTGTTTAAAAGGAGGCGGCAGTACATCTCCTTCCCAATGACCCCGGACAAGCAGCGGGAGCGCGCAGAGGGCTTCGCTGCAATAGCGGACTTCCCCATGGTGCAGGGCGCCATTGACTGCACGCACGTGGCTTTGCGGGCGCCTGTAGAGAATCTGGAGGAGTTCCGCAACCGCAAGGGGTTCCATTCCTTGAATGTCCAGCTGGTCTGTGACCACCGACAGCTGATCCTCGCAGTGAATGCGCACTTCCCAGGCAGCAGCCACGACGCCTTCATCCTGCGCCAGACTTCTGTTGCAGACCTTTTCGAGGCCCCGGCTCACCCAGGAGGCTGGCTTCTCAGGGACAAGGGCTATCCTCTGTGCCCCTGGCTGATGACCCGCCCCTTTAAGAGCTGGCCGGCGCCAGTGTGTCTCGGGGAAAGTGATTATTGACAGCACCTGCGCTGCGCCCCGCCGCCGCGAAATTGGGTTGCGCCGCCGGGTTAGCGCCTTAAGAGTATCGTGCAGCGCCTGATTTAGCGCCGCAATCACCTTCAGGGGCGCTGCAACCCAATATCGCGCCAGGTGGCGCTAAATTGCGCCTGGCGCTAAACTTTGTGCATCGCCAGGGCTTGCGCCCCAAACGGGGCTATACCCAATTTCTCCCCCTTAGTATTCCACCCCCCCCCCGAGGTGGCATCATTCCAAAGAACAGGTTCGCAGTGAACACCTTGAATTAAAAATTCTCATCCTCGTATTTAAATCCCTCCGTGGCCTATAGCCTAGACTATTCCGACGCTCTCCTGGTCAGCCTCCCACATTCCACCCTCCGTAAACTTCAGCTCATCCAAAACTCTGCTGCCCCATGTCCTAGCTCACACCCAGTCCCGTTCACCCATCACCCCGTGCTCACTGCCCCGTGTCCTAACTCGCACCCAGTCCCGTTCACCCATCACCCCCTGTGCTCACTGCCCCGTGTCCTAACTCACACCGAGTCCCATTCACCCATCACCCCCTGTGCTCACTGCCCCGTGTCCTAACTCGCACCGAGTGCCGTTCACCCATCACCCCCTGTGCTCACTGCCCCGTGTCCTAACTCGCACCGAGTGCCGTTCACCCATCACCCCCTGTGCTCACTGCCCCGTGTCCTAATTCACACCCAGTCCCGTTCACCCATCACCCCCTGTGCTCACTGCCCCATGTCCTAACTCACACCCAGTCCCGTTCACCCATCACCCCCTGTGCTCACTGCCCCGTGTCCTAACTCACACCCAGTCCCGTTCACCCATCACCCCCTGTGCTCACTGCCCCGTGTCCTAGCTCGCACCCAGTCCCGTTCACCCATCACCCCCTGTGCTCACTGCCCCGTGTCCTAACTCACACCCAGTCCCGTTCACCCATCACCCCCTGTGCTCACTGCCCCGTGTCCTAACTCGCACCGAGTCCCGTTCACCCGTCACCCCCCCCTGCCCTGTGCTCGCTGACCTACCATGGCTGTCGGTCCGGCAATGCCTCGATTTTAAAATTCTCATCCTTGTTTTCAAAACCCTCCGCGGCCCTCGGCCCCCTCCCTATCTCTGTGACCTCTTCCAGCCCCACAACCCTCCCCGAGATCTCTGCGCTCCTCCAATTCTGGCCTCCTGCGCATCCCCCGATTTCCATCGCCGGCCGTGTCTTCAGCCGCCTGGGTCCTAAGCTCCGGAATTCCCTCCCTAAACCTCTGCCGCCTCTCTCTCTCTTTCCTCCTTTAAGTCGCTCCTTAAAACTGACTCTTTGACCAAGCTTTTGGTCACCTGTCCTAGTATCTCCTTACGTGGCTCGATGTCAAATTCTTTGTCTGATTTACACTCCGGCGAAGGTCCTCGGGGACGGTTTACTGCGGTAAAGGCGTTGGATAAATGCAGGTTGATGCGGTCGAGTGGCAGATCCTGGCGGTGAAAGGACAGCATTACAGCCATCGAATCGCACAGCACATAAGGAGGCTGGTGAAGTATCTTTACCAAGCTGGGATGGGTGTGGGCCAGGAGTGCGGTGGGGGGTGGGGGGGAAGCAGATTTGCTTTTGCTGAATGTGTTCTGGAATGACAGTGGCAATTACAGTATCACCAGGTCGCGGGAGGCTTCCTACTGGCAATGTATCACAATTGCGCTGCTTGATAAGAGGAGTGAAGATTTTTTAACATAAACTGTACCTTATCGCCGACCATCTGGTGTTTGTGGCTGCACCCAATGAGTTGCAGTGGCTATTTATTTTTTTTACCACTGCGCAGGACAAACATCTATTAAGAACATAGCAACAGGAGGAGGCCATTCAGCCCCTCGAGCCTGTTCCTCCATTCAGTGAGATCGTGGCCGATCTGCGACCTAATTCCATCTACCCGCATTTGCCCCATATCCCTTCATACCTTCGGTTAACAAAAAAATCTATCGATCTCAGATTTAAATTGACCTCGTATCAATTGCCGTTTGCGGAAGAGAGTTCCAATCTTCTACCACCCTTTGTGTGTAGAGGCGTTTCCTAATTCCACTCCTGAAAGGTCTGGCTCTAATTTTTAGACTACTCCCTCCCCAGTCCTAGACTCCCCAACCAGCGGCAATAGTTTCTCTCTCTCTACCCTATCTTAATATCTTGAAAACTTCGATCAATCACCCCTTAACCTTCTAAATTCCAGGGAAATACAACCCTAATTTATATAATCTCTCCTCGTAACATAACCCTTGGAGTCCGGGTATCATTCTGGTAAACCTACGCTGCACTCCCTCCAAGGCCAATCTATCCTTCCGAAAGTGCGGTGCCCAGAATTGAACACAGTACTCCAGCGGAGGTCCAACCAGAGTATTATAAAGGTTTAGCATAGAAACATAGAAGATAGGAGCAGGAGTAGGCCATTCGGCCCCTCGAGCCTGTTCCGCCATTTAATGAGATCATGGCTGATCATCCAAATTCAGTACCCTGTCCCTGCTTTCTCCCCATATCCCTTGATCCCTTTAGCCTTAAGAAATATATCTAACTCCTTCTTGAATATATTTAATAAGTTGGCCTCAACTGCCTTCTGTGGTAGAGAATTCCACAGGTTCACCACTCTCTGGGTGAAGAAATTCCTCCTCATCTCAGTCCTAAATGGCTTACCCCTTATCCTTGGACTCCCCGGCCATCGGGAACATCCTTTCTGCATCTAGTCCTGTTAGAATTTTATAAGTTTCAATGAGATCCCCTCTCATTCTTCTAAACTCCTGCGAGTATAAGCCCAATCGACCCAATCTCTCCTCATACGTCATTCCTGCCATCCCAGGTATCAGTCTGATGAATCTTCGCTGCACTCCCTCCATGGCAAGAACATCCTTCCTCAGATAAGGCGACCAAAACTGCACACAATACTCAAGGTGTGGTCTCACCAAGGCCCTGTACAACTGCAGCAAGACATCCTTGCTCCTGTACTCGAATCCTCTCGCTATGAAGGCCAACATGCCATTTGCCTTCTTAACCGGCTGCTGCACCTGCATGCTTACCTTCAGCGACTGGTGCACAAGGACACCCAGGTCTCGTTGCACTTCCCCTTTTCCCAATCTATTGCCGTTCAGATAATAAGCTGTCTTCCTGTTTTTGCCACCAAAGTGGATAACCTCGCATTTATCCACATTATACTGCATCTGCCATATCGCCCAACCTGTCCAAATCATACTGGAGTTTCTCGGCATCCTCCTCACAGCACACACGCCCACCCAGCTTTGTGTCGTCTGCAAACTTCCTCGCTTTTGCACTCTATTCCTCTATTAGTAAAACCAAAGAGCCACGTGCTTTTTTAACAGCCTTCTAAACTGGTACTGCCACCTTCAAAGATTTGTGTTCCTACACCCCGCAGGTCTCTCTGTGTTCCTGCACACGTTTTAAATAGACGTATTATCGTACACCATTAAAGGGCAAAACTGTACCAAGTCTAGCAACAACACTCAAGTTACGCTTACATTGCTCATTTTCCCTTACAGGAATACTTGCCGGGCAAATTTAAAAAAAAATCATTCTCTGGATACGGGCGTTGCTGGCAAGGCCAGCATTTATTGCCCGTCCCCGATTGCCCTCGAGAAGGTGGTGGTGAGCCGCCTTCTTGAACCGCTGCAGTCCGTGTGGTGAAGGTGCTCCCACAGTACTGTTAGGGAGGGAGTTCCAGGATTTTGACCCAGCGACGATGAAGGATCAGCCGATATATGTCCAAGTCAGGAAGGTGTGTGGCTTGGAGGTGGAACTTGGAGGTGGTGGTGTGCCCATGCGCCTGCTGCCCTTGTCCTTCTAGGTGGTGCAGGTCGATGGTTTGGGAGGTGCTGCCGAAGAAGCCTTGGCGAGTTGCTGCAGTGCATCTTGTGGATGGTACACACTGCAGCCACGGTACGCCGGGGGTGGAGGGAGTGAATGTTTAAGGTGGTGGATGGGGTGCCAATCAAGCGGGCTGCTAAAACAGATGAAATGGTCATTATCACATTGCTGTTTGTGGGAGCTTGCTGTGCACAAATTGGCTGCCGGATTGCCTACATTACAACAGTGACTACACTTCAAAAGTACTTCATTGGCTGTAAAGCGCTTTGAGACGTCCAGTGGTCGTGAAAGGCGCTGTGGAAATGCAAGTTCTTTCTCTCTAGAAACCGGTTAAGAGATGGGCTGCCTCGGGTGCCACTAGGCACGGTTGAGAAGAATGGACCCATTGTTTTGCTGTTGCTTGGACATTGCTTTGTGGCGATAAGACGCCTTCAGCGCGTGCTCCTGTCTTGGCTCGAACTATCTGTGGGACAGCGCCAAACAGAGGTGGACAGAAAACGGGAGCGCCCGGTTGAACCCGCTTACACAGGAACCTTAGAAATGGGAGCAGGAGTCGGCCGTGCGGCCCCTCGAGCCTGCTCCGTCATTCGATAAGAGCACGGCTGATGTGCGGGTTAGGTTGATTGGCTATGATAAATTGAACCTTAGTGTTAGGGGGATTAAATACGTGGGGTTATGGGGATAGGGTGGGATATGTGTTGGTGTAGGGGTTACGGGGATCGGGTGGGATATGTGTCGGTGCAGGCTCGATGGGCCGAAATGGCCTCTATCTGCACTGTGGGGTTTCTGTGATTCTGTGAACCCCACTTTCCCGCCCGATCCCCGTATCCCTTGGATTTAGCACCAAAGCCGTTGCTTTAGACCTGGGTGGATACCCTTCCCACATTCTCGGGT
Source organism: Somniosus microcephalus (assembly GCF_052327205.1). Taxonomy (NCBI): domain Eukaryota; kingdom Metazoa; phylum Chordata; class Chondrichthyes; order Squaliformes; family Somniosidae; genus Somniosus; species Somniosus microcephalus. The sequence goes on along the minus strand of NW_028225182.1, from coordinate 48,897,071 downwards.
GCGGCTGGGGGACTGGGCAGAACCTGGAACGAAGGACTAAAACAGCGGACCAGGCAAAAGGAAGGACACGCGGCACGCTTCAACCGAATATAGTGAAGTACTTTTATTTGTAATGAGTTCTGAAGGCTCATGAAGTCCGTGTCAATGGTAATTTCTGAGAACGTGCACATACATAGAGAAATGAGGACCATCGAACTGGGATGGCACTGTGTGAGGTGTTCAGCAGTCCCGTCCTGAAACTTCTTGTCCCCCCGCCACAGGAGCCAGCGTGCAGTTTCCCAATTTGTAACAATTATAATGGCAGCACCTTTTTAAAAATGTATTCATGGGATGTGGGCATCGTTGAACGGGCATCATTTATTGCCCATTCCTAGTCGCCCTTGAGAAGGTGGTGGGGAGCCGCCTTCTTGAACCGCTGCAGTCCCGTGTGGTGAAGGTGCTCCCACAGTGCTGTTAGGGAGGGAGTTCCAGGATTTTGACCCAGCGACGATGAAGGAACGGCCGATATATTTACAAGTCAAGGATGGTGTGTGTGACTTGGAGGTGGTGGTGTTCCCGTGTGCCTGCTGCCCTTGTCCTTCTAGGCGGTAGAGGTCGTGGGTTTGGGAGGTGCTGCCGAAGAAGCCTTGGCGAGTTGCTGCAGTGCATCTTGTAGACGGTACACACTGCAGACATGGTGCGCCGGTGGTGGAGGGAGTGAATGTTTAAGATGGTGGATGGGATGCCAATCAAGCGGGCTGCTTTGTCCTGGATGGTGTCGAGCTTCTTGAGTGTTGTTGGAGCTGCACTCATCCAGGCAAGTGGAGAGTATTCCATCACACTCCTGACTTGTGCCTTGCAGATGGTGAAAAGGCTTTGGGGAGTCAGGAGGTGAGACACTCGCCGCAGAATCTCTTGCTAATTGCGTTCATTTTCTCCCTCCCTCTCCTGATGGCTGAGATTCTTGCTGGCTACAGTTCCACGGGCATTAGGAGCTTCGGTACCTCATTCAAATTCCGTCTCCTCCCTCGACCAGTGAGTGGCAACAGGCCATTCGACTATAGCCCATCAAATGCTCACAATTCCAGCAAGAATCACCAGATAGTGATCACGGACAGGAACCCTAGCAGATATCTCCCCTCCCTAACTCAAGACCACTGTAGCCCATGACGGAACTCAACTGAGACCAACTAATCTAGGAACTTCTGCTCTGTGTTAGCTCAGCCCATAGTGCCAAGCCATCAGAGCAGCTAATTCCTAATCAGAAATTACGTTTTTAACTGCGAAAGTAGATTGCTATATTTAACAAGATCAGATTTAAAAAGATGGCTCTCCTTCCATCTCCAATCCCTCAGTCTCTCTCTCCCTCCATCTCCAATCCCTCAGTCTCTCTCCCTCCATCTCCAATCCCTCAGTCTCTCTCTCCCTCCATCTCCAATCCCTCAGTCTCTCTCTCCCTCCATCTCCAATCCCTCAGTCTCTCTCGTTCCATCTCCAATCCCTCAGTCTCTCTCTCCCTCCATCTCCAATCCCTCAGTCTCTCTCCCTCCATCTCCAATCCCCCAGTCTCTCTCCCTCCATCTCCAATCCCTCAGTCTCTCTCCCTCCATCTCCAATCCCTCAGTCTCTCTCCCTCCATCTCCAATCCCTCAGTCTCTCTCCCTCCATCTCCAATCCCTCAGTCTCTCTCCCTCCATGTCCAATCCCTCAGTCTCTCTCTCCCTCCATGTCCAATCCCTCAGTCTCTCCCTCCATCTCCAATCCCTCAGTGTCTCTCCCTCCATGTCCAATCCCTCAGTCTCTCTCCCTCTATCTCCAATCCCTCAGTCTCTCTCCCTCCATCTCCAATCCCTCAGTGTTTCTCTCCCTCCATCTCCAATCCCTCAGTCTCTCTCCCTCCATCTCCAATCCCTCAGTCTCTCTCCCTCCATCTCCAATCCCTCAGTGTCTCTCCCTCCATCTCCAATCCCTCAGTCTCTCTCCCTCCATCTCCAATCCCTCAGTCTCTCTCCCTTCATCCCCAATCCCTCAGTGTCTCTCCCTCTATCTCCAATCCTCAGTCTCTCCCTCCATCTCCAATCCCTCAGTGTCTCTCCCTCCATCTCCAATCCCTCAGTTTCTCCCTCCATCCCCAATCCCTCAGTGTCTCTCCCTCTATCTCCAATCCTCAGTCTCTCCCTCCATCTCCAATCCCTCAGTGTCTCTCCCTCCATCTCCAATCCCTCAGTTTCTCCCTCCATCTCCAATCCCTCAGTCTCTCTCCCTCCATCTCCAATCCCTCAGTCTCTCCCTCCCTCCATCTCCAATCCCTCAGTCTCTCTCTCCCTCCATCTCCAATCCCTCAGTCTCTCTCCCCCTCCATCTCCAATCCCTCAGTGTCTCTCCCTCCATCTCCAATCCCTCAGTCTCTCTCCCCCTCCATCTCCAATCCCTCAGTCTCTCTCCCTCCATCTCCAATCCCTCAGTCTCTCTCTCCCTCCATCTCCAATCCCTCAGTCTCTCTCCCTCCATCTCCAATCCCTCAGTCTCTCTCTCCCTCCATCTCCAATCCCTCAGTCTCTCTCTCCCTCCATCTCCAATCCCTCAGTGTCTCTCCCTCCATCTCCAGTCCCTCAGTCTCTCTCCCTCCATCTCCAATCCCTCAGTCTCTCTCTCCCTCCATCTCCAATCCCTCAGTCTCTCTCCCTCCATCTCCAATCCCTCAGTCTCTCTCCCTCCATCTCCAATCCCTCACATCTCTCTCCCTCCATCTCCAATCCCTCAGTCTCTCTCCCACCATCTCCAATCCCTCAGTCGCTCTCCCTCCATCTCCAATCCTGGAGTCTCTCTCCCTCCATCTCCAATCCCTCAGTCTCTCGCCCTCCATCTCCAATCCCTCAGTCTCTCTCCCTCCATCTCCGATCCCTCAGTCTCTCTCCCTCCATCTCCAATCCCTCAGTCTCTCTCCCCCTCCATCTCCAATCCCTCAGTGTCTCTCCCTCCATCTCCAATCCCTCAGTCTCTCTCTCCCTCCATCTCCAATCCCACAGTGCCTCTCCCTCCATCTCCAATCCCTCAGTCTCTCTCCCTCCATCTCCAATCCCTTAGTGTCTCTCCCTCCATCTCCAATCCCTCAGTCTCTCTCCCTCCATCTCCAATCCCTCAGTGTCTCTCCCTCCATCTCCAATCCCTCAGTCTCTCTCCCTCCATCTCCAGTCCCTCAGTCTCTCTCTCCCTCCATCTCCAATCCCTCAGTCTCTCTCCCTCCATCTCCAATCCCTCAGTCTCTCTCTCCCTCCTTCTCCAATCCCTCAGTCTCTCTCCCTCCATCTCCAGTCCCTCAGTCTCTCTGTCCCTCCATCTCCAATCCCTCAGTCTCTCTCCCTCCATCTCCAATCCCTGTCTCTCTCCCTCCATCTCCAATCCCTCAGTCTCTCTCCCTCCATCTCCAATCCCTCAGTGTCTCTCCCTCCATCTCCAATCCCTCAGTCTCCCTCCCTCCATCTCCAATCCCTCAGTGTCTCTCCCTCCATCTCCAATCCCTCAGTGTCTCTCCCTCCATCTCCAATCCCTCAGTGTCTCTCCCTCCATCTCCAATCCCTCAGTGTCTCTCCCTCCATCTCCAATCCCTCAGTCTCTCTCTCCCTCCATCTCCAATCCCTCAGTCTCTCTCCCTCCATCTCCAATCCCTCAGTCTCTCTCTCACTCCATTTCCAATCCCTCAGTCCATCACTCCCTCCATCTCCAATCCCTCAGTCTCTCTCTCCCGCCATCTCCAATCCCTCAGTCCATCACTCCATCCATCTCCAATCCCTCAGTGTCTCTCCCTCCATCTCCAAACCCTCAGTGTCTCTCCCTCCATCTCCAATCCCTCAGTGTCTCTCCCTCCATCTCCAATCCCTCAGTCTCTCTCTCCCTCCATCTCCAATCCCTCAGTCTCTTTCCCTCCATCTCCAATCCCTCAGGGACTCTCCCTCCATCTCCAATCCCTCAGTGTCTCTCCCTCTATCTCCAATCCCTCAGTCTCTCTCCCTCCATCTCCAATCCCTCAGTGTCTCTCCCTCCATATCCAATCCCTCAGTCTCTCTCCTTCCATCTCCAATCCCTCAGTGCCTCTCCCTCCATCTCCAATCCCTCAGTCTCTCTCCCTCCATCTCCAATCGCTCAGTGTCTCTCCCTCCATCTCCAATCCCTCAGTCTCTCTCCCTCCATCTCCAGTCCCTCAGTCTCTCTGTCCCTCCATCTCCAATCCCTCAGTCTCTCTCCCTCCATTTCCAATCCCTCAGTCTCTCTCCCTCCATCTCCAATCCCTCAGTCTCCCTCCCTCCATCTCCAATCCCTCAGTGTCTCTCCCTCCATCTCCAATCCCTCAGTCTCACTCCCTCCATCTCCAATCCCTCAGTCTCTCTCTCCCTCCATCTCCAATCCCTCAGTCTCACTCCCTCCATCTCCAATCCCTCAGTCTCTCTCTCCCTCCATCTCCAATCCCTCAGTGTCTCTCCCTCCATCTCCATTCCCTGTGTCTCTCTCCCTCTATCTCCAATCCCTCAGTCTCTCTCCTTCCATCTCCAATCCCTCAGTCTCTCCCTCCATCTCCAATCCCTCAGTCTCTCTCTCTCCATCTCCAATCCCTCAGTCTCTCTCCCTCCATCTCCAATCCCTCAGTCTCCCTCCATATCCAACCCCGCAGTGTTTCTCCCTCCATCTCCAATCCCTCAGTCTGTCTCCCTCCATCTCCAATCCCTCAGTCTCTCTCCCTCCATCTCCAATCCCTCAGTCTCTCTCCCTCCATGTCCAATCCCTCAGTCTCTCTCTCCCTCCATGTCCAATCCCTCAGTCTCTCACTCCATCTCCAATCCCTCAGTGTCTCTCCCTCGATGTCCAATCCCTCAGTCTCTCTCCCTCTATCTCCAATCCCTCAGTCTCTCTCCCTCCATCTCCAATCCCTCAGTGTTTCTCTCCCTCCATCTCCAATCCCTCAGTCTCTCTCCCTCCATCTCCAATCCCTCAGTCTCTCTCCCTCCATCTCCAATCCCTCAGTGTCTCTCCCTCCATCTCCAATCCCTCAGTCTCTCTCCCTCCATCTCCAATTCCTCAGTCTCTCTCCCTTCATCCCCAATCCCTCAGTGTCTCTCCCTCTATCTCCAATCCTCAGTCTCTCCCTCCATCTCCAATCCCTCAGTGTCTCTCCCTCCATCTCCAATCCCTCAGTTTCTCCCTCCATCCCCATCCCTCAGTGTCTCTCCCTCTATCTCCAATCCTCAGTCTCTCCCTCCATCTCCAATCCCTCAGTGTCTCTCCCTCCATCTCCAATCCCTCAGTTTCTCCCTCCATCTCCAATCCCTCAGTCTCTCTCCCTCCATCTCCAATCCCTCAGTCTCTCCCTCGCTCCATCTCCAATCCCTCAGTCTCTCTCTCCCTCCATCTCCAATCCCTCAGTCTCTCTCCCCCTCCATCTCCAATCCCTCAGTGTCTCTCCCTCCATCTCCAATCCCTCAGTCTCTCTCCCCCTCCATCTCCAATCCCTCAGTCTCTCTCCCTCCATCTCCAATCCCTCAGTCTCTCTCTCCCTCCATCTCCAATCCCTCAGTCTCTCTCCCTCCATCTCCAATCCCTCAGTCTCTCTCTCCCTCCATCTCCAATCCCTCAGACTCTCTCTCCCTCCATCTCCAATCCCTCAGTGTCTCTCCCTCCATCTCCAGTCCCTCAGTCTCTCTCCCTCCATCTCCAATCCCTCAGTCTCTCTCTCCCTCCATCTCCAATCCCTCAGTCTCTCGCCCTCCATCTCCAATCCCTCAGTCTCTCTCCCTCCATCTCCAATCCCTCACATCTCTCTCCCTCCATCTCCAATCCCTCAGTCTCTCTCCCACCATCTCCAATCCCTCAGTCGCTCTCCCTCCATCTCCAATCCTGGAGTCTCTCTCCCTCCATCTCCAATCCCTCAGTCTCTCGCCCTCCATCTCCAATCCCTCAGTCTCTCTCCCTCCATCTCCGATCCCTCAGTCTCTCTCCCTCCATCTCCAATCCCTCAGTCTCTCTCCCCCTCCATCTCCAATCCCTCAGTGTCTCTCCCTCCATCTCCAATCCCTCAGTCTCTCTCTCCCTCCATCTCCAATCCCACAGTGCCTCTCCCTCCATCTCCAATCCCTCAGTCTCTCTCCCTCCATCTCCAATCCCTTAGTGTCTCTCCCTCCATCTCCAATCCCTCAGTCTCTCTCCCTCCATCTCCAATCCCTCAGTGTCTCTCCCTCCATCTCCAATCCCTCAGTCTCTCTCCCTCCATCTCCAGTCCCTCAGTCTCTCTCTCCCTCCATCTCCAATCCCTCAGTCTCTCTCCCTCCATCTCCAATCCCTCAGTCTCTCTCTCCCTCCTTCTCCAATCCCTCAATCTCTCTCCCTCCATCTCCAGTCCCTCAGTCTCTCTGTCCCTCCATCTCCAATCCCTCAGTCTCTCACCCTCCATCTCCAATCCCTGTCTCTCTCCCTCCATCTCCAATCCCTCAGTCTCTCTCCCTCCATCTCCAATCCCTCAGTGTCTCTCCCTCCATCTCCAATCCCTCAGTCTCCCTCCCTCCATCTCCAATCCCTCAGTGTCTCTCCCTCCATCTCCAATCCCTCAGTGTCTCTCCCTCCATCTCCAATCCCTCAGTGTCTCTCCCTCCATCTCCAATCCCTCAGTGTCTCTCCCTCCATCTCCAATGCCTCAGTCTCTCTCTCCCTCCATCTCCAATCCCTCAGTCTCTCTCCCTCCATCTCCAATCCCTCAGTCTCTCTCTCACTCCATTTCCAATCCCTCAGTCCATCACTCCCTCCATCTCCAATCCCTCAGTCTCTCTCTCCCGCCATCTCCAATCCCTCAGTCCATCACTCCATCCATCTCCAATCCCTCAGTGTCTCTCCCTCCATCTCCAAACCCTCAGTGTCTCTCCCTCCATCTCCAATCCCTCAGTGTCTCTCCCTCCATCTCCAATCCCTCAGTCTGTCTCTCCCTCCATCTCCAATCCCTCAGTCTCTTTCCCTCCATCTCCAATCCCTCAGGGACTCTCCCTCCATCTCCAATCCCTCAGTGTCTCTCCCTCTATCTCCAATCCCTCAGTCTCTCTCCCTCCATCTCCAATCCCTCAGTGTCTCTCCCTCCATATCCAATCCCTCAGTCTCTCTCCTTCCATCTCCAATCCCTCAGTGCCTCTCCCTCCATCTCCAATCCCTCAGTCTCTCTCCCTCCATCTCCAATCGCTCAGTGTCTCTCCCTCCATCTCCAGTCCCTCAGTCTCTCTGTCCCTCCATCTCCAATCCCTCAGTCTCTCTCCCTCCATTTCCAATCCCTCAGTCTCTCTCCCTCCATCTCCAATCCCTCAGTCTCCCTCCCTCCATCTCCAATCCCTCAGTGTCTCTCCCTCCATCTCCAATCCCTCAGTCTCACTCCCTCCATCTCCAATCCCTCAGTCTCTCTCTCCCTCCATCTCCAATCCCTCAGTCTCACTCCCTCCATCTCCAATCCCTCAGTCTCTCTCTCCCTCCATCTCCAATCCCTCAGTGTCTCTCCCTCCATCTCCATTCCCTGTGTCTCTCTCCCTCTATCTCCAATCCCTCAGTCTCTCTCCTTCCATCTCCAATCCCTCAGTCTCTCCCTCCATCTCCAATCCCTCAGTCTCTCTCCCTCCATCTCCAATCCCTCAGTCTCTCTCCCTCCATCTCCAATCCCTCAGTCTCCCTCCATCTCCAACCCCGCAGTGTTTCTCCCTCCATCTCCAATCCCTCAGTCTGTCTCCCTCCATCTCCAATCCCTCAGTCTCTCTCCCTCCATCTCCAATCCCTCAGTCTCTCTCCCTCCATCTCCAATCCCTCAGTCTCTCTCTCCCCCCATCTCCAATCCCTCAGTGTCTCTCCCTCCATCTCCAATCCCTCAGTCTCTCTCTCCCTCCATCTCCAATCCCTCAGTCTCTCTCTCTCCATCTCCAATCCCTCAGTGTCTCTCCCTCCATCTCCAATCCCTCAGTTTCTCCCTCCATCTCCAATCCCTCAGTCTCTCTCCCTCCATCTCCAATCCCTCAGTCTCTCCCTCCCTCCATCTCCAATCCCTCAGTCTCTCTCTCCCTCCATCTCCAATCCCTCAGTCTCTCCCCCTCTATCTCCAATCCCTCAGTGTCTCTCCATCCATCTCCAATCCCTCAGTCTCTCTCTCCCTCCATCTCCAATCCCTCAGTCTCTCTCCCTCCATCTCCAATCCCTCAGTGTCTCTCCCTCCATCTCCAGTCCCTCAGTCTCTCTCCCTCCATCTCCAATCCCTCAGTCTCTCTCTCCCTCCATCTCCAATCCCTCAGTCTCTCTCCCCCTCCATCTCCAATCCCTCAGTGTCTCTCCCTCCATCTCCAATCCCTCAGTCTCTCTCCCCCTCCATCTCCAATCCCTCAGTGTCTCTCCCTCCATCTCCAATCCCTCAGTGTCTCTCCCTCCATCTCCAATCCTTCAGTCTCTCTCCCTCCATCTCCAATCCCTCAGTCTCTCTCCCTCCATCTCCAATCCCTCAGTCTCTCTCCCCCTCCATCTCCAATCCCTCAGTCTCTCTCCCTCCATCTCCAATCCCTCAGTCTCTCTCTCCCTCCATCTCCAATCCCTCAGTGTCTCTCCCTCCATCTCCAGTCCCTCAGTCTCTCTCCCTCCATCTCCAATCCCTCAGTCTCTCTCTCCCTCCATCTCCAATCCCTCAGTCTCTCTCCCTCCATCTCCAATCCCTCAGTCTCTCTCCCTCCATCTCCAATCCCTCACATCTCTCTCCCTCCATCTCCAATCCCTCAGTCTCTCTCCCTCCATCTCCAATCCCTCAGTCTCTCTCCCTCCATCTCCAATCCTGGAGTGTCTCTCCCTCCATCTCCAATCCCTCAGTCTCTCGCCCTTCAATCCCTCAGTCTCACTCCATCTCCAATCCCTCAGTATCTCTCCCTCCATCTCCAATCCCTCAGTCTCTCTCCCCCTCCATCTCCAATCCCTCAGTGTCTCTCCCTCCATCTCCAATCCCTCAGTGTCTCTCCCTCCATCTCCAATCCCTCAGTGTGTCTCCCTCCAACTCCAATTATTCAGTCTCTCTCCCTCCATCTCCAATCCCTCAGTCTCTCTCCCTCCATCTCCAATCCCTCAGTCTCTCTCTCGCTCCATCTCCAATCCCTCAGTCTCTCTCCCTCCATTTCCAATCCCTCAGTCTCTCTCTCCCTCCATCTCCAATCCCTCAGTTTCTCTCTCCCTCCATCTCCAATCCCTCAGTCTCTCTCCCTCCATCTCCAATCCCTCAGTGTCTCTCCCTCCATCTCCAATCCCTCAGTGTCTCTCCCTCCATCGCCAATCCCTCAGTCTCTCTCCCTCCATCTCCAATCCCTCAGTCTCTCTCCCCCTCCATCTCCAATCACTCAGTGTCTCTCCCTCCATCTCCAATCCCTCAGTTTCTCTCTCCCTCCATCTCCAATCCCTCAGTCTCTCTCCCTCCATCTCCAATCCCTCAGTGTCTCTCCCTCCATCTCCAATCCCTCAGTGTCTCTCCCTCCATCTCCAATCCGTCAGTCTCTCTCTCCCTCCATCTCCAATCCCTCAGTCTCTCGCCCTCCATCTCCAATCCCTCAGTGTCTCTCCCTCCATCTCCAATCCCTCAGTCTCTCTCCCTCCATCTCCAATCCCTCAGTGTCTCTCCCTCTATCTCCAATCCCTCAGTCTCTCTCTCGCTCCGTCTCCAATCCCTCAGTCTCTCTCTCCCTCCATCTCCAATCCGTCAGTGTCTCTCCCTCCATCTCCAATCCCTCAGTGTCTCTCCCTCTATCTCCAATCCCTCAGTCTCTCTCTCCCTCCATCTCCAATCCCTCAGTCTCTCTCTCCCTCCATCTCCAATCCCTCAGTGTCTCTCCCTCCATCTCCAATCCCTCAGTGTCTCTCCCTCCATCTCCAATCCCTCAGTGTCTCTCCCTCCATCTCCAATCCCTCAGTGTCTCTCCCTCCATCTCCAATCCCTCAGTCTCTCTCCCTCCATCTCCAATCCCTCAGTGTCTCTCCCTCCATCTCAAATCCCTCAGTCTCTCTCTCCCTCCAACTCCAATCCCTCACATCTCTCTCCCTCCATCTCCAATCCCTCAGTCTCTCTCCCTCCATCTCCAATCCCAGTCTATCTCCCTCCATCTCCAATCTCTCAGTCTCTCTCCCTCCATCTCCAATCCCTGAGTCTCTCTCCCTCCATCTCCAATCCCTCAGTCTCTCGCCCTCCATCTCCAATCCCTCAGTCTCTCTCCCTCCATCTCCAATCCCTCAGTCTTTCTCGCTCCATCTCCAATCCCTCAGTCTCTCCCCCTCCATCTCCAATCCCTCAGTGTCTCTCCCTCCATCTCCAATCCCTCAGTCTCTCTCTCCCTCCATCTCCAATCCCACAGTGCCTCTCCCTCCATCTCCAATCCCTCAGTCTCTCTCCCTCCATCTCCAATCCCTTAGTGTCTCTCCCTCCATCTCCAATCCCTCAGTCTCTCTCCCTCCATCTCCAATCCCTCAGTGTCTCTCCCTCCATCTCCAATCGCTCAGTCTCTCTCCCTCCATCTCCAGTCCCTCAGTCTCTCTCTCCCTCCATCTCCAATCCCTCAGTCTCTCTCCCTCCATCTCCAATCCCTCAGTCTCTCTCTCCCTCCATCTCCAATCCCTCAGTCTCTCTCCCTCCATCTCCAATCCCTCAGTCTCTCTCTCCCTCCATGTCCAATCCCTCAGTCGCTCTCTCCCTCCATCTCCAATCCCTCAGTGTCTCTCCCTCCATCTCCAGTCCCTCAGTCTCTCTCCCTCCATCTCCAATCCCTCAGTCTCTCTCTCCCTCCATCTCCAATCCCTCAGTCTCTCTCCCTCCATCTCCAATCCCTCAGTCTCTCTCCCTCCATCTCCAATCCCTCACATCTCTCTCCCTCCATCTCCAATCCCTCAGTCTCTCTCCCTCCATCTCCAATCCCTCAGTCTCTCTCCCTCCATCTCCGATCCCTCAGTCTCTCTCCCTCCATCTCCAATCCCTCAGTGTCTCTCCCTCCATCGCCAATCCCTCAGTCTCTCTCCCTCCATCTCCAATCCCTCAGTCTCTCTCCCCCTCCATCTCCAATCACTCAGTGTCTCTCCCTCCATCTCCAATCCCTCAGTTTCTCTCTCCCTCCATCTCCAATCCCTCAGTCTCTCTCCCTCCATCTCCAATCCCTCAGTGTCTCTCCCTCCATCTCCAATCCCTCAGTGTCTCTCCCTCCATCTCCAATCCGTCAGTCTCTCTCTCCCTCCATCTCCAATCCCTCAGTCTCTCGCCCTCCATCTCCAATCCCTCAGTCTCTCTCAATCCATCTCCAATCCCTCAGTGTCTCTCCCTCCATCTCCAATCCCTCAGTCTCTCTCCCTCCGTCTCCAATCCCTCAGTCTCTCTCTCCCTCCATCTCCAATCCCTCAGTCTCTCTCTCCCTCCATCTCCAATCCCTCAGTGTCTCCCCCTCCATCTCCAATCCCTCAGTGTCTCTCCCTCCATCTCCAATCCCTCAGTCTCTCTCCCCCTCCATCTCCAATCCCTCAGTGTCTCTCCCTCCATCTCCAATCCCTCAGTGTCTCTCCCTCCATCTCCAATCCTTCAGTCTCTCTCCCTCCATCTCCAATCCCTCAGTCTCTCTCCCTCCATCTCCAATCCCTCAGTCTCTCTCCCCCTCCATCTCCAATCCCTCAGTCTCTCTCCCTCCATCTCCAATCCCTCAGTCTCTCTCTCCCTCCATCTCCAATCCCTCAGTGTCTCTCCCTCCATCTCCAGTCCCTCAGTCTCTCTCCCTCCATCTCCAATCCCTCAGTCTCTCTCTCCCTCCATCTCCAATCCCTCAGTCTCTCTCCCTCCATCTCCAATCCCTCAGTCTCTCTCCCTCCATCTCCAATCCCTCACATCTCTCTCCCTCCATCTCCAATCCCTCAGTCTCTCTCCCTCCATCTCCAATCCCTCAGTCTCTCTCCCTCCATCTCCAATCCCGGAGTGTCTCTCCCTCCATCTCCAATCCCTCAGTCTCTCGCCCTTCAATCCCTCAGTCTCCCTCCATCTCCAATCCCTCAGTATCTCTCCCTCCATCTCCAATCCCTCAGTCTCTCTCCCCCTCCATCTCCAATCCCTCAGTGTCTCTCCCTCCATCTCCAATCCCTCAGTGTCTCTCCCTCCATCTCCAATCCCTCAGTGTGTCTCCCTCCAACTCCAATTATTCAGTCTCTCTCCCTCCATCTCCAATCCCTCAGTCTCTCTCCCTCCATCTCCAATCCCTCAGTCTCTCTCTCGCTCCATCTCCAATCCCTCAGTCTCTCTCCCTCCATTTCCAATCCCTCAGTCTCTCTCTCCCTCCATCTCCAATCCCTCAGTTTCTCTCTCCCTCCATCTCCAATCCCTCAGTCTCTCTCCCTCCATCTCCAATCCCTCAGTGTCTCTCCCTCCATCTCCAATCCCTCAGTGTCTCTCCCTCCATCGCCAATCCCTCAGTCTCTCTCCCTCCATCTCCAATCCCTCAGTCTCTCTCCCCCTCCATCTCCAATCACTCAGTGTCTCTCCCTCCATCTCCAATCCCTCAGTTTCTCTCTCCCTCCATCTCCAATCCCTCAGTCTCTCTCCCTCCATCTCCAATCCCTCAGTGTCTCTCCCTCCATCTCCAATCCCTCAGTGTCTCTCCCTCCATCTCCAATCCGTCAGTCTCTCTCTCCCTCCATCTCCAATCCCTCAGTCTCTCGCCCTCCATCTCCAATCCCTCAGTGTCTCTCCCTCCATCTCCAATCCCTCAGTCTCTCTCCCTCCATCTCCAATCCCTCAGTGTCTCTCCCTCTATCTCCAATCCCTCAGTCTCTCTCTCGCTCCGTCTCCAATCCCTCAGTCTCTCTCTCCCTCCATCTCCAATCCGTCAGTGTCTCTCCCTCCATCTCCAATCCCTCAGTGTCTCTCCCTCTATCTCCAATCCCTCAGTCTCTCTCTCCCTCCATCTCCAATCCCTCAGTCTCTCTCTCCCTCCATCTCCAATCCCTCAGTGTCTCTCCCTCCATCTCCAATCCCTCAGTGTCTCTCCCTCCATCTCCAATCCCTCAGTGTCTCTCCCTCCATCTCCAATCCCTCAGTGTCTCTCCCTCCATCTCCAATCCCTCAGTCTCTCTCCCTCCATCTCCAATCCCTCAGTGTCTCTCCCTCCATCTCAAATCCCTCAGTCTCTCTCTCCCTCCAACTCCAATCCCTCACATCTCTCTCCCTCCATCTCCAATCCCTCAGTCTCTCTCCCTCCATCTCCAATCCCAGTCTATCTCCCTCCATCTCCAATCTCTCAGTCTCTCTCCCTCCATCTCCAATCCCTGAGTCTCTCTCCCTCCATCTCCAATCCCTCAGTCTCTCGCCCTCCATCTCCAATCCCTCAGTCTCTCTCCCTCCATCTCCAATCCCTCAGTCTTTCTCGCTCCATCTCCAATCCCTCAGTCTCTCCCCCTCCATCTCCAATCCCTCAGTGTCTCTCCCTCCATCTCCAATCCCTCAGTCTCTCTCTCCCTCCATCTCCAATCCCACAGTGCCTCTCCCTCCATCTCCAATCCCTCAGTCTCTCTCCCTCCATCTCCAATCCCTTAGTGTCTCTCCCTCCATCTCCAATCCCTCAGTCTCTCTCCCTCCATCTCCAATCCCTCAGTGTCTCTCCCTCCATCTCCAATCGCTCAGTCTCTCTCCCTCCATCTCCAGTCCCTCAGTCTCTCTCTCCCTCCATCTCCAATCCCTCAGTCTCTCTCCCTCCATCTCCAATCCCTCAGTCTCTCTCTCCCTCCATCTCCAATCCCTCAGTCTCTCTCCCTCCATCTCCAATCCCTCAGTCTCTCTCTCCCTCCATGTCCAATCCCTCAGTCGCTCTCTCCCTCCATCTCCAATCCCTCAGTGTCTCTCCCTCCATCTCCAGTCCCTCAGTCTCTCTCCCTCCATCTCCAATCCCTCAGTCTCTCTCTCCCTCCATCTCCAATCCCTCAGTCTCTCTCCCTCCATCTCCAATCCCTCAGTCTCTCTCCCTCCATCTCCAATCCCTCACATCTCTCTCCCTCCATCTCCAATCCCTCAGTCTCTCTCCCTCCATCTCCAATCCCTCAGTCTCTCTCCCTCCATCTCCGATCCCTCAGTCTCTCTCCCTCCATCTCCAATCCCTCAGTGTCTCTCCCTCCATCGCCAATCCCTCAGTCTCTCTCCCTCCATCTCCAATCCCTCAGTCTCTCTCCCCCTCCATCTCCAATCACTCAGTGTCTCTCCCTCCATCTCCAATCCCTCAGTTTCTCTCTCCCTCCATCTCCAATCCCTCAGTCTCTCTCCCTCCATCTCCAATCCCTCAGTGTCTCTCCCTCCATCTCCAATCCCTCAGTGTCTCTCCCTCCATCTCCAATCCGTCAGTCTCTCTCTCCCTCCATCTCCAATCCCTCAGTCTCTCGCCCTCCATCTCCAATCCCTCAGTCTCTCTCAATCCATCTCCAATCCCTCAGTGTCTCTCCCTCCATCTCCAATCCCTCAGTCTCTCTCCCTCCGTCTCCAATCCCTCAGTCTCTCTCTCCCTCCATCTCCAATCCCTCAGTCTCTCTCTCCCTCCATCTCCAATCCCTCAGTGTCTCTCCCTCCATCTCTAATCCCTCAGTGTCTCTCCCTCCATCTCCAATCCCTCAGTGTCTCTCCCTCCATCTCCAATCCCTCAGTGTCTCTCCCTCCATCTCCAATCCCTCAGTCTCTCTCCCTCCATCTCCAATCCCTCAGTGTCTCTCCCTCCATCTCCAATCCCTCAGTGTCTCTCCCTCCATCTCCAATCCGTCAGTCTCTCTCCCTCCATCTCCAATCCCAGTCTCTCTCCCTCCATCTCCAATCTCTCAGTCTCTCTCCCTCCATCTCCAATCCCTGAGTCTCTCTCCCTCCATCTCCAATCCCTCAGTCTCTCGCCCTCCATCTCCAATCCCTCAGTCTCTCTCCCTCCATCTCCAATCCCTCAGTCTTTCTCGCTCCATCTCCAATCCCTCAGTCTCTCCCCCTCCATCTCCAATCCCTCACTGTCTCTCCCTCCATCTCCAATCCCTCAGTCTCTCTCTCCCTCCATCTCCAATCCCACAGTGCCTCTCCCTCCATCTCCAATCCCTCAGTCTCTCTCCCTCCATCTCCAATCCCTTCGTGTCTCTCCCTCCATCTCCAATCCCTCAGTCTCTCTCCCTCCATCTCCAATCCCTCAGTGTCTCTCCCTCCATCTCCAATCCCTCAGTCTCTCTCCCTCCATCTCCAGTCCCTCAGTCTCTCTCTCCCTCCATCTCCAATCCCTCAGTCTCTCTCCCTCCATCTCCAATCCCTCAGTCTCTCTCTCCCTCCATCTCCAATCCCTCAGTCTCTCTCCCTCCATCTCCAATCCCTCAGTCTCTCTCTCCCTCCATCTCCAATCCCTCAGTCTCTCTCTCCCTCCATCTCCAATCCCTCAGTGTCTCTCCCTCCATCTCCAGTCCCTCAGTCTCTCTCCCTCCATCTCCAATCCCTCAGTCTCTCTCTCCCTCCATCTCCAATCCCTCAGTCTCTCTCCCTCCATCTCCAATCCCTCAGTCTCTCTCCCTCCATCTCCAATCCCTCACATCCCTCTCCCTCCATCTCCAATCCCTCAGTCTCTCTCCCTCCATCTCCAATCCCTCTGTCGCTCTCCCTCCATCTCCAATCCCGGAGTCTCTCTCCCTCCATCTCCAATCCCTCAGTCTCTCGCCCTCCATCTCCAATCCCTCAGTGTCTCTCCCTCCATCTCCAATCCCTCAGTGTCTCTCCCTCCATCTCCAATCCCTCAGTCTCTCTCTCCCTCCATCACCAATCCCTCAGTCTCTCTCCATCCATCTCCAATCGCTCAGTCTCTCTCCCTCCATCTCCAATCCCTCAGTCTCTCTCTCCCTCCATTTCCAATCCCTCAGTCCATCACTCCCTCCATCTCCAATCCCTCAGTCTCTCTCTCCCTCCATCTCCAATCCCTCAGTCCATCACTCCATCCATCTCCAATCCCTCAGTGTCTCTCCCTCCATCTCCAAACCCTCAGTGTCTCTCCCTCCATCTCCAAATCCTCAGTGTCTCTCCCTCCATCTCCAATCCCTCAGTCTCTCTCTCCCTCCATCTCCAATCCCTCAGTCTCTTTCCCTCCATCTCCAATCCCTCAGGGACTCTCCCTCCATCTCCAATCCCTCAGTGTCTCTCCCTCTATCTCCAATCCCTCAGTCTCTCTCCCTCCATCTCCAATCCCTCAGTGTCTCTCCCTCCATCTCCAATCCCTCAGTCTCTCTCCCTCCATCTCCAATCCCTCAGTGCCTCTCCCTCCATCTCCAATCCCTCAGTCTCTCTCCCTCCATCTCCAATCGCTCAGTGTCTCTCCCTCCATCTCCAATCCCTCAGTCTCTCTCCCTCCATCTCCAGTCCCTCAGTCTCTCTCTCCCACCATCTCCAATCCCTCAGTCTCTCTCTCCCTCCTTCTCCAATCCCTCAGTCTCTCTCCCTCCATCTCCAGTCCCTCAGTCTCTCTGTCCCTCCATCTCCAATCCCTCAGCCTCTCTCCCTCCATTTCCAATCCCTCAGTCTCTCTCCCTCCATCTCCAATCCCTCAGTCTCCCTCCCTCCATCTCCAATCCCTCAGTGTCTCTCCCTCCATCTCCAATCCCTCAGTCTCACTCCCTCCATCTCCAATCCCTCAGTCTCTCTCTCCCTCCATCTCCAATCCCTCAATCTCACTCCCTCCATCTCCAATCCCTCAGTCTCTCTCTCCCTCCATCTCCAATCCCTCAGTGTCTCTCCCTCCATCTCCAATCCCTGTGTCTCTCTCCCTCTATCTCCAATTACTCAGTCTCTCTCCTTCCATCTCCAATCCCTCAGTCTCTCCCTCCATCTCCAATCCCTCAGTCTCTCTCCCTCCATCTCCAATCCCTCAGTCTCTCTCCCTCCATCTCCAATCCCTCAGTCTCCCTCCATCTCCAACCCCGCAGTGTTTCTCCCTCCATCTCCAATCCCTCAGTCTGTCTCCCTCCATCTCCAATCCCTCAGTCTCTCTCCCTCCATCTCCAATCCCTCAGTGTCTCTCCCTCCATCTCCAATCCCTCAGTCTCTCTCCCTCCATCTCCAATCCCTCAGTGTCTCTCCCTCCATCTCAAATCCCTCAGTCTCTCTCTCCCTCCAACTCCAATCCCTCACATCTCTCTCCCTCCATCTCCAATCCCTCAGTCTCTCTCCCTCCATCTCCAATCCCAGTCTATCTCCCTCCATCTCCAATCTCTCAGTCTCTCTCCCTCCATCTCCAATCCCTGAGTCTCTCTCCCTCCATCTCCAATCCCTCAGTCTCTCGCCCTCCATCTCCAATCCCTCAGTCTCTCTCCCTCCATCTCCAATCCCTCAGTCTTTCTCGCTCCATCTCCAATCCCTCAGTCTCTCCCCCTCCATCTCCAATCCCTCAGTGTCTCTCCCTCCATCTCCAATCCCTCAGTCTCTCTCTCCCTCCATCTCCAATCCCACAGTGCCTCTCCCTCCATCTCCAATCCCTCAGTCTCTCTCCCTCCATCTCCAATCCCTTAGTGTCTCTCCCTCCATCTCCAATCCCTCAGTCTCTCTCCCTCCATCTCCAATCCCTCAGTGTCTCTCCCTCCATCTCCAATCGCTCAGTCTCTCTCCCTCCATCTCCAGTCCCTCAGTCTCTCTCTCCCTCCATCTCCAATCCCTCAGTCTCTCTCCCTCCATCTCCAATCCCTCAGTCTCTCTCTCCCTCCATCTCCAATCCCTCAGTCTCTCTCCCTCCATCTCCAATCCCTCAGTCTCTCTCTCCCTCCATGTCCAATCCCTCAGTCGCTCTCTCCCTCCATCTCCAATCCCTCAGTGTCTCTCCCTCCATCTCCAGTCCCTCAGTCTCTCTCCCTCCATCTCCAATCCCTCAGTCTCTCTCTCCCTCCATCTCCAATCCCTCAGTCTCTCTCCCTCCATCTCCAATCCCTCAGTCTCTCTCCCTCCATCTCCAATCCCTCACATCTCTCTCCCTCCATCTCCAATCCCTCAGTCTCTCTCCCTCCATCTCCAATCCCTCAGTCTCTCTCCCTCCATCTCCGATCCCTCAGTCTCTCTCCCTCCATCTCCAATCCCTCAGTGTCTCTCCCTCCATCGCCAATCCCTCAGTCTCTCTCCCTCCATCTCCAATCCCTCAGTCTCTCTCCCCCTCCATCTCCAATCACTCAGTGTCTCTCCCTCCATCTCCAATCCCTCAGTTTCTCTCTCCCTCCATCTCCAATCCCTCAGTCTCTCTCCCTCCATCTCCAATCCCTCAGTGTCTCTCCCTCCATCTCCAATCCCTCAGTGTCTCTCCCTCCATCTCCAATCCGTCAGTCTCTCTCTCCCTCCATCTCCAATCCCTCAGTCTCTCGCCCTCCATCTCCAATCCCTCAGTCTCTCTCAATCCATCTCCAATCCCTCAGTGTCTCTCCCTCCATCTCCAATCCCTCAGTCTCTCTCCCTCCGTCTCCAATCCCTCAGTCTCTCTCTCCCTCCATCTCCAATCCCTCAGTCTCTCTCTCCCTCCATCTCCAATCCCTCAGTGTCTCTCCCTCCATCTCTAATCCCTCAGTGTCTCTCCCTCCATCTCCAATCCCTCAGTGTCTCTCCCTCCATCTCCAATCCCTCAGTGTCTCTCCCTCCATCTCCAATCCCTCAGTCTCTCTCCCTCCATCTCCAATCCCTCAGTGTCTCTCCCTCCATCTCCAATCCCTCAGTGTCTCTCCCTCCATCTCCAATCCGTCAGTCTCTCTCCCTCCATCTCCAATCCCAGTCTCTCTCCCTCCATCTCCAATCTCTCAGTCTCTCTCCCTCCATCTCCAATCCCTGAGTCTCTCTCCCTCCATCTCCAATCCCTCAGTCTCTCGCCCTCCATCTCCAATCCCTCAGTCTCTCTCCCTCCATCTCCAATCCCTCAGTCTTTCTCGCTCCATCTCCAATCCCTCAGTCTCTCCCCCTCCATCTCCAATCCCTCACTGTCTCTCCCTCCATCTCCAATCCCTCAGTCTCTCTCTCCCTCCATCTCCAATCCCACAGTGCCTCTCCCTCCATCTCCAATCCCTCAGTCTCTCTCCCTCCATCTCCAATCCCTTCGTGTCTCTCCCTCCATCTCCAATCCCTCAGTCTCTCTCCCTCCATCTCCAATCCCTCAGTGTCTCTCCCTCCATCTCCAATCCCTCAGTCTCTCTCCCTCCATCTCCAGTCCCTCAGTCTCTCTCTCCCTCCATCTCCAATCCCTCAGTCTCTCTCCCTCCATCTCCAATCCCTCAGTCTCTCTCTCCCTCCATCTCCAATCCCTCAGTCTCTCTCCCTCCATCTCCAATCCCTCAGTCTCTCTCTCCCTCCATCTCCAATCCCTCAGTCTCTCTCTCCCTCCATCTCCAATCCCTCAGTGTCTCTCCCTCCATCTCCAGTCCCTCAGTCTCTCTCCCTCCATCTCCAATCCCTCAGTCTCTCTCTCCCTCCATCTCCAATCCCTCAGTCTCTCTCCCTCCATCTCCAATCCCTCAGTCTCTCTCCCTCCATCTCCAATCCCTCACATCCCTCTCCCTCCATCTCCAATCCCTCAGTCTCTCTCCCTCCATCTCCAATCCCTCTGTCGCTCTCCCTCCATCTCCAATCCCGGAGTCTCTCTCCCTCCATCTCCAATCCCTCAGTCTCTCGCCCTCCATCTCCAATCCCTCAGTGTCTCTCCCTCCATCTCCAATCCCTCAGTGTCTCTCCCTCCATCTCCAATCCCTCAGTCTCTCTCTCCCTCCATCACCAATCCCTCAGTCTCTCTCCATCCATCTCCAATCGCTCAGTCTCTCTCCCTCCATCTCCAATCCCTCAGTCTCTCTCTCCCTCCATTTCCAATCCCTCAGTCCATCACTCCCTCCATCTCCAATCCCTCAGTCTCTCTCTCCCTCCATCTCCAATCCCTCAGTCCATCACTCCATCCATCTCCAATCCCTCAGTGTCTCTCCCTCCATCTCCAAACCCTCAGTGTCTCTCCCTCCATCTCCAAATCCTCAGTGTCTCTCCCTCCATCTCCAATCCCTCAGTCTCTCTCTCCCTCCATCTCCAATCCCTCAGTCTCTTTCCCTCCATCTCCAATCCCTCAGGGACTCTCCCTCCATCTCCAATCCCTCAGTGTCTCTCCCTCTATCTCCAATCCCTCAGTCTCTCTCCCTCCATCTCCAATCCCTCAGTGTCTCTCCCTCCATCTCCAATCCCTCAGTCTCTCTCCCTCCATCTCCAATCCCTCAGTGCCTCTCCCTCCATCTCCAATCCCTCAGTCTCTCTCCCTCCATCTCCAATCGCTCAGTGTCTCTCCCTCCATCTCCAATCCCTCAGTCTCTCTCCCTCCATCTCCAGTCCCTCAGTCTCTCTCTCCCACCATCTCCAATCCCTCAGTCTCTCTCTCCCTCCTTCTCCAATCCCTCAGTCTCTCTCCCTCCATCTCCAGTCCCTCAGTCTCTCTGTCCCTCCATCTCCAATCCCTCAGCCTCTCTCCCTCCATTTCCAATCCCTCAGTCTCTCTCCCTCCATCTCCAATCCCTCAGTCTCCCTCCCTCCATCTCCAATCCCTCAGTGTCTCTCCCTCCATCTCCAATCCCTCAGTCTCACTCCCTCCATCTCCAATCCCTCAGTCTCTCTCTCCCTCCATCTCCAATCCCTCAATCTCACTCCCTCCATCTCCAATCCCTCAGTCTCTCTCTCCCTCCATCTCCAATCCCTCAGTGTCTCTCCCTCCATCTCCAATCCCTGTGTCTCTCTCCCTCTATCTCCAATTACTCAGTCTCTCTCCTTCCATCTCCAATCCCTCAGTCTCTCCCTCCATCTCCAATCCCTCAGTCTCTCTCCCTCCATCTCCAATCCCTCAGTCTCTCTCCCTCCATCTCCAATCCCTCAGTCTCCCTCCATCTCCAACCCCGCAGTGTTTCTCCCTCCATCTCCAATCCCTCAGTCTGTCTCCCTCCATCTCCAATCCCTCAGTCTCTCTCCCTCCATCTCCAATCCCTCAGTCTCTCTCCCTCCATCTCCAATCCCTCAGTCTCTCTCTCCCCCCATCTCCAATCCCTCAGTGTCTCTCCCTCCATCTGCAATCCCTCAGTCTCTCTCTCCCTCCATCTCCAATCCCTCAGTCTCTCTCTCTCCATCTCCAATCCCTCAGTGTCTCTCCCTCCATCTCCAATCCCTCAGTTTCTCCCTCCATCTCCAATCCCTCAGTCTCTCTCCCTCCATCTCCAATCCCTCAGTCTCTCCCTCCCTCCATCTCCAATCCCTCAGTCTCTCCCTCCATCTCCAATCCCTCAGTCTCTCTCCCTCTATCTCCAATCCCTCAGTGTCTCTCCCTCCATCTCCAATCCCTCAGTCTCTCTCTCCCTCCATCTCCAATCCCTCAGTCTCTCTCCCTCCATCTCCAATCCCTCAGTGTCTCTCCCTCCATCTCCAGTCCCTCAGTCTCTCTCCCTCCATCTCCAATCCCTCAGTCTCTCTCTCCCTCCATCTCCAATCCCTCAGTCTCTCTCCCCCTCCATCTCCAATCCCTCAGTGTCTCTCCCTCCATCTCCAATCCCTCAGTCTCTCTCCCCCTCCATCTCCAATCCCTCAGTGTCTCTCCCTCCATCTCCAATCCCTCAGTGTCTCTCCCTCCATCTCCAATCCTTCAGTCTCTCTCCCTCCATCTCCAATCCCTCATTCTCTCTCCCTCCATCTCCAATCCCTCAGTCTCTCTCTCCCTCCATCTCCAATCCCTCAGTGTCTCTCCCTCCATCTCCAGTCCCTCAGTCTCTCTCTCCCTCCATCTCCAATCCCTCAGTCTCTCTCCCTCCATCTCCAATCCCTCAGTCTCTCTCCCTCCATCTCCAATCCCTCACATCTCTCTCCCTCCATCTCCAATCCCTCAGTCTCTCTCCCTCCATCTCCAATCCCTCAGTCTCTCTCCCTCCATCTCCAATCCCGGAGTGTCCCTCCCTCCATCTCCAATCCCTCAGTCTCTCGCCCTCCATCTCCAATCCCTCAGTCTCTCTCCCTCCATCTCCAATCCCTCAGTCTCTCTCCCTCCATCTCCAATCCCTCAGTCTCTCTCCCCCTCCATCTCCAATCCCTCAGTGTCTCTCCCTCCATCTCCACTCCCTCAGTGTCTCTCCCTCCATCTCCAATCCCTCAGTGTCTCTCCCTCCATCTCCAATTATTCAGTCTCTCTCCCTCCATCTCCAATCCCTCAGTCTCTCTCCCTCCATCTCCAATCCCTCAGTCTCTCTCTCGCTCCATCTCCAATCCCTCAGTCTCTGTCCCTCCATTTCCAATCCCTCAGTCTCTCTCTCCCTCCATCTCCAATCCCTCAGTCTCTCTCTCCCTCCATCTCCAATCCCTCAGTCTCTCTCACTCCATCTCCAATCCCTCAGTGTCTCTCCCTCCACCTCCAATCCCTCAGTGTCTCTCCCTCCATCGCCAATCCCTCAGTCTCTCTCCCTCCATCTCCAATCCCTCAGTCTCTCTCCCTCCATCTCCAATCCCTCAGTCTCTCTCTCCCTCAATCTCCAATCCCTCAGTCTCTCTCTCCCTCCATCTCCAATCCCTCAGTCTCTCCCTCCATCTCCAATCCCTCAGTGTCTCTCCCTCCATCTCCAATCCCTCAGTGTCTCTCCCTCCATCTCCAATCCCTCAGTGTCTCTCCCTCCATCTCCAATCCCTCAGTCTCTCTCCCTCCATCTCCAATCCCTCAGTCTCTCTCCCTCCATCTCCAATCCCTCAGTCTCTCTCCCTCCTTCTCCAATCCCTCAGTCTCTCTCCCTCCATCTCCAATCCCTCAGTCTCTCTCCCTCCATCTCCAATCCCTCAGTGTCTCTCCCTCCATCTCCAATCCCTCAGTCTCCCTCCCTCCACCTCCAATCCCTCAGTGTCTCTCCCTCCATCTCCAATCCCTCAGTGTCTCTCCCTCCATCTCCAATCCCTCAGTGTCTCTCCCTCCATCTCCAATCCCTCAGTGTCTCTCCCTCCATCTCCAATCCATCAGTCTCTCTCTCCCTCCATCTCCAATCCCTCAGTCTCTCTCCCTCCATCTCCAATCCCTCAGTCTCTCTCCCTCCATCTCCAATCCCTCAGTCTCTCTCTCCCTCCATTTCCAATCCCTCAGTCCATCACTCCCTCCATCTCCAATCCCTCAGTCTCTCTCTCCCTCCATCTCCAATCCCTCAGTCCATCACTCCCTCCATCTCCAATCCCTCAGTGTCTCTCCCTCCATCTCCAAACCCTCAGTGTCTCTCCCTCCATCTCCAATCCCTCAGTGTCTCTCCCTCCATCTCCAATCCCTCAGTCTCTCTCTCCCTCCATCTCCAATCCCTCAGTCTCTTTCCCTCCATCTCCAATCCCTCAGGGACTCTCCCTCCATCTCCAATCCCTCAGTGTCTCTCCCTCTATCTCCAATCCCTCAGTCTCTCTCCCTCCATCTCCAATCCCTCAGTGTCTCTCCCTCCATCTCCAATCCCTCAGTCTCTCTCCCTCCATCTCCAATCCCTCAGTGCCTCTCGCTCCATCTCCAATCCCTCAGTCTCTCTCCCTCCATCTCCAATCCCTCAGTGTCTCTCCCTCCATCTCCAATCCCTCAGTCTCTCTCCCTCCATCTCCAATCCCTCAGTCTCCCTCCCTCAATCTCCAATCCCTCAGTGTCTCTCCCTCCAACTCCAATCCCTCAGTCTCACTCCCTCCATCTCCAATCCCTCAGTCTCTCTCCCTCCATCTCCAATCCCTCAGTCTCACTCCATCCATCTCCAATCCCTCAGTCTCTCTCTCCCTCCATCTCCAATCCCTCAGTGTCTCTCCCTCCATCTCCAATCCCTGTGTCTCTCTCCCTCTATCTCCAATCCCTCAGTCTCTCTCCTTCCATCTCCAATCCCTCAGTCTCTCCCTCCATCTCCAATCCCTCAGTCTCTCTCCCTCAATCTCCAATCCCTCAGTCTCTCTCCCTCCATCTCCAATCCCTCAGTCTCCCTCCATCTCCAACCCCGCAGTGTTTCTCCCTCCATCTCCAATCCCTCAGTCTCCCTCCCTCCATCTCCAATCCCTCAGTCTCTCTCCCTCCATCTCCAATCCCTCAGTCTCTCTCCCTCCATCTCCAATCCCTCAGTCTCTCTCTCCCTCCATCTGCAATCCCTCAGTCTCTCTCCCTCCATCTCCACTCCCTGAGTGTCTCTCCCTCCACCTCCACTCCCTCAGTGTCTCTCCCTCCATCTCCAATCCCTCAGTCTCTCTCCCTCCATCTCCAATCCCTCAGTCTCTCTCCCTCCATCTCCCATCCCTCAGTCTCTCTCCCTCCATCTCCAATCCCTCAGTGTCTCTCCCTCCATCTCCAATCCCTCAGTCTCTCTCCCTCCATCTCCAATCCCTCAGTCTCTGTCCCTCCATCTCCAATCCGTCAGTCTCTCTCTCCCTCCATCTCCAATCCCTCAGTGTCTCTCCCTCCATCTCTGATCCCTCAGTGTCTCTCCCTCCATCTCCACTCCCTCAGTGTCTCTCCCTCCATCTCCAATCCCTCAGTGTCTCTCCCTCCATCTCCAATTATTCAGTCTCTCTCCCTCCATCTCCAATCCCTCAGTCTCTCTCCCTCCATCTCCAATCCCTCAGTCTCTCTCTCGCTCCATCTCCAATCCCTCAGTCTCTGTCCCTCCATTTCCAATCCCTCAGTCTCTCTCTCCCTCCATCTCCAATCCCTCAGTCTCTCTCTCCCTCCATCTCCAATCCCTCAGTCTCTCTCACTCCATCTCCAATCCCTCAGTGTCTCTCCCTCCACCTCCAATCCCTCAGTGTCTCTCCCTCCATCGCCAATCCCTCAGTCTCTCTCCCTCCATCTCCAATCCCTCAGTCTCTCTCCCTCCATCTCCAATCCCTCAGTCTCTCTCTCCCTCAATCTCCAATCCCTCAGTCTCTCTCTCCCTCCATCTCCAATCCCTCAGTCTCTCCCTCCATCTCCAATCCCTCAGTGTCTCTCCCTCCATCTCCAATCCCTCAGTGTCTCTCCCTCCATCTCCAATCCCTCAGTGTCTCTCCCTCCATCTCCAATCCCTCAGTCTCTCTCCCTCCATCTCCAATCCCTCAGTCTCTCTCCCTCCATCTCCAATCCCTCAGTCTCTCTCCCTCCTTCTCCAATCCCTCAGTCTCTCTCCCTCCATCTCCAATCCCTCAGTCTCTCTCCCTCCATCTCCAATCCCTCAGTGTCTCTCCCTCCATCTCCAATCCCTCAGTCTCCCTCCCTCCACCTCCAATCCCTCAGTGTCTCTCCCTCCATCTCCAATCCCTCAGTGTCTCTCCCTCCATCTCCAATCCCTCAGTGTCTCTCCCTCCATCTCCAATCCCTCAGTGTCTCTCCCTCCATCTCCAATCCATCAGTCTCTCTCTCCCTCCATCTCCAATCCCTCAGTCTCTCTCCCTCCATCTCCAATCCCTCAGTCTCTCTCCCTCCATCTCCAATCCCTCAGTCTCTCTCTCCCTCCATTTCCAATCCCTCAGTCCATCACTCCCTCCATCTCCAATCCCTCAGTCTCTCTCTCCCTCCATCTCCAATCCCTCAGTCCATCACTCCCTCCATCTCCAATCCCTCAGAGTCTCTCCCTCCATCTCCAAACCCTCAGTGTCTCTCCCTCCATCTCCAATCCCTCAGTGTCTCTCCCTCCATCTCCAATCCCTCAGTCTCTCTCTCCCTCCATCTCCAATCCCTCAGTCTCTTTCCCTCCATCTCCAATCCCTCAGGGACTCTCCCTCCATCTCCAATCCCTCAGTGTCTCTCCCTCTATCTCCAATCCCTCAGTCTCTCTCCCTCCATCTCCAATCCCTCAGTGTCTCTCCCTCCATCTCCAATCCCTCAGTCTCTCTCCCTCCATCTCCAATCCCTCAGTGCCTCTCGCTCCATCTCCAATCCCTCAGTCTCTCTCCCTCCATCTCCAATCCCTCAGTGTCTCTCCCTCCATCTCCAATCCCTCAGTCTCTCTCCCTCCATCTCCAATCCCTCAGTCTCCCTCCCTCAATCTCCAATCCCTCAGTGTCTCTCCCTCCAACTCCAATCCCTCAGTCTCACTCCCTCCATCTCCAATCCCTCAGTCTCTCTCCCTCCATCTCCAATCCCTCAGTCTCACTCCATCCATCTCCAATCCCTCAGTCTCTCTCTCCCTCCATCTCCAATCCCTCAGTGTCTCTCCCTCCATCTCCAATCCCTGTGTCTCTCTCCCTCTATCTCCAATCCCTCAGTCTCTCTCCTTCCATCTCCAATCCCTCAGTCTCTCCCTCCATCTCCAATCCCTCAGTCTCTCTCCCTCAATCTCCAATCCCTCAGTCTCTCTCCCTCCATCTCCAATCCCTCAGTCTCCCTCCATCTCCAACCCCGCAGTGTTTCTCCCTCCATCTCCAATCCCTCAGTCTCTCTCCCTCCATCTCCAATCCCTCAGTCTCTCTCCCTCCATCTCCAATCCCTCAGTCTCTCTCCCTCCATCTCCAATCCCTCAGTCTCTCTCTCCCTCCATCTGCAATCCCTCAGTCTCTCTCCCTCCATCTCCACTCCCTGAGTGTCTCTCCCTCCACCTCCACTCCCTCAGTGTCTCTCCCTCCATCTCCAATCCCTCAGTCTTTCTCCCTCCATCTCCAATCCCTCAGTCTCTCTCCCTCCATCTCCCATCCCTCAGTCTCTCTCCCTCCATCTCCAATCCCTCAGTGTCTCTCCCTCCATCTCCAATCCCTCAGTCTCTCTCCCTCCATCTCCAATCCCTCAGTCTCTGTCCCTCCATCTCCAATCCGTCAGTCTCTCTCTCCCTCCATCTCCAATCCCTCAGTGTCTCTCCCTCCATCTCTGATCCCTCAGTGTCTCTCCCTCCATCTCCAATCCCTCAGTGTCTCTCCCTCCATCTCCAATCCCTCAGTCTCTCTCCCTCCATCTCCAATCCCTCAGTCTCTCTCCCTCCATCTCCAGTCCCTCAGTCTCTCTCTCCTTCCATCTCCAGTCCCTCAGTCTCTCTCTCCCTCCACCTCCAATCCCTCAGTGTCTCTCCCTCCATCTCCAATCCCTCAGTCTCTCTCCCTCCATCTCCAATCCCTCAGTCTCTCTCTCCCTCCATCTCCAATCCCTCAGTGTCTCTCCCTCCATCTCCAATCCCTCAGTCTCTCTCCCTCCATCTCCAATCCCTCAGTCTCTCTCCCTCCATCTCCAATCCCTCAGTCACTCTCCCTCCATCTCCAATCCCTCAGTCTCTCTCCCTCCATCTCCAATCCCTCAGTCTCTCTCCCTCTATCTCCAATCCCTCAGTGTCGCTCCCTCCATCTCCAATCCCTCAGTGTCTCTCCCTCCATCTCCAATCCCTCAGTGTCTCTCCCTCCATCTCCAATCCCTCAGTGTCTCTGTCCCTCCATCTCCAATCCCTCAATCTCTCTCCCTCCATCTCCAATCCCTCAGTCTCTCTCCCTCCATCTCCAATCCCTCAGTGTCTCTCCCTCCATCTCCAATCCCTCAGTGTCTCTCCCTCCATCTCCAATCCCTCAGTGTCTCCCCCTCCATCGCCAATCCCTCAGTCTCTCTGTCCCTCCATCTCCAATCCCTCAGTCTCTCTCCCTCCATCTCCAATCCCTCAGTCTCTCTCTCCCTCCATCTCCAATCCCTCAGTGTCTCTCCCTCCATCTCCAATCCCTCAGTCTCTCTCCCTCCATCTCCAATCCCCCAGTCTCTCTCTCCCTCTATCTCCAATCCCTCAGTGTCTCTCTCCCTCTATCTCCAATCCCTCAGTGTCTCTCCCTCCATCTCCAATCCCTCAGTCTCTCTCCCTCCATCTCCAATCCCTCAGTCTCTCTCCCTCCATCTCGAATCCCTCAGTCTCTCTCCCTCCATCTCCAATCCCTCAGTCTCTCTCACTCCATCTCCAATCCCTCAGTCTCTCTCCCTCCATCTCCAATCCCTCAGTGTCTCTCCCTCCATCTCCAATCCCTCAGTCTCTCTCTCCCTCAATCTCCAATCCCTCAGTCTCACTCCCTCCATCTCCAATCCCTCAGTCTCTCTCCCTCCATCTCCAATCCCTCAATCTCTCTCTCCCTCCATCTCCAATCCCTCAGTCTCTCTCTCCCTCCATCTCCAATCCCTCAGTCTCTCTCCCTCCATCTCCAATCCCTCAGTGTCTCCCTCCATCTCCAATCCCTCAGTGTCTCTCCCTCCATCTCCAATCCCTCAGTCTCTCTCCCTCAATCGCCAATCCCTCAGTCTCTCTCCCTCCATCTCCAATCCCTCAGTGTCTCTCCCTCCATCTCCAATCCCTCAGTCTCTCTCCCTCAATCTCCAATCCCTCAGTCTCTCTCCCTCCATCTCCAATCCCTCAGTCTCGCTCTCCCTCCATCTCCAATCCCTCAGTCTCTCTCCCTCCATCTCCAATCCCTCAGTCTCTCTCCCTCCATCTCCAATCCCTCAGTCTCTCTCCCTCCATCTCCAATCCCTCAGTCTCTCTCCCTCCATCTCCAATCCCTCAGTCTCTCTCTCCCTCCATCTCCAATCCCTCAGTCCATCACTCCCTCCATCTCCAGTCCCTCAGTCTCTCTCCCTCCATCTCCAATCCCTCAGTCTCTTTCCCACCATCTCCAATCCCTCAGTGTCTCTCCCTCCATCTCCAATCCCTCAGTGTCTCTCCCTCCATCTCCAATCCCTCAGTGTCTCTCCCTCCATCTCCAATCCCTCAGTCTCTCTCTCCCTCCATGTCCAATCCCTCAGTCTCTCTCCCTCCATCTCCAATCCCTCAGGGACTCTCCCTCCATCTCCAATCCCTCAGTCTCTCTCCCTCCATCTCCAATCCCTCAGTCTCTCTCCCTCCATCTCCAATCCCTCAGTGTCTCTCCCTCCATCTCCAATCCCTCAGTATCTCTCCCCCTCAATCTCCAATCCCTCAGTCTCTCTCCCTCCATCTCCAATCCCTCAGTCTCTCTCCCTCCATCTGCAATCCCTCAATCTCTCTCTCCCTCCATCTCCAATCCCTCAGTCTCTCTCTCCCTCCATCTCCAATCCCTCAGTCTCTCTCTCCCTCCATGTCCAATCCCTCAGTCTCTCTCCCTCCATCTCCAATCCCTCAGGGACTCTCCCTCCATCTCCAATCCCTCAGTCTCTCTCCCTCCATCTCCAATCCCTCAGTCTCTCTCCCTCCATCTCCAATCCCTCAGTGTCTCTCCCTCCATCTCCAATCCCTCAGTATCTCTCTCCCTCAATCTCCAATCCCTCAGTCTCTCTCCCTCCATCTCCAATCCCTCAGTCTCTCTCCCTCCATCTCCAATCCCTCAATCTCTCTCTCCCTCCATCTCCAATCCCTCAGTCTCTCTCTCCCTCCATCTCCAATCCCTCAGTCTCTCTCCCTCCATCTCCAATCCCTGTGTCTCCCTCCATCTCCAATCCCTCAGTGTCTCTCCCTCCATCTCCAATCCCTCAGTCTCTCTCCCTCCATCTCCAATCCCTCAGTGTCTCTCCCTCCATCTCCAATCCCTCAGTCTCTCTCCCTCCATCTCCAATCCCTCAGTGTCTCTCCCTCCATCTCCAATCCCTCAGTCTCTCTCCCTCAATCTCCAATCCCTCAGTCTCTCTCCCTCCATCTCCAATCCCTCAGTCTCGCTCTCCCTCCATCTCCAATCCCTCAGTCTCTCTCCCTCCATCTCCAATCCCTCAGTCTCTCTCCCTCCATCTCCAATCCCTCAGTCTCTCTCCCTCCATCTCCAATCCCTCAGTCTCTCTCCCTCCATCTGCAATCCCTCAGTCTCTCTCTCCCTCCATCTCCAATCGCTCAGTCCATCACTCCCTCCATCTCCAATCCCTCAGTCTCGCTCTCCCTCCATCTCCAATCCCTCAGTCTCTCTCCCTCCATCTCCAATCCCTCAGTCTCTCTCCCTCCATCTCCAATCCCTCAGTCTCTCTCCCTCCATCTCCAATCCCTCAGTCTCGCTCTCCCTCCATCTCCAATCCCTCAGTCTCTCTCCCTCCATCTCCAATCCCTCAGTCTCTCTCCCTCCATCTCCAATCCCTCAGTCTCTCTCCCTCCATCTCCAATCCCTCAGTCTCTCTCCCTCCATCTCCAATCCCTCAGTCTCTCTCTCCCTCCATCTCCAATCCCTCAGTCCATCACTCCCTCCATCTCCAGTCCCTCAGTCTCTCTCCCTCCATCTCCAATCCCTCAGTCTCTTTCCCACCATCTCCAATCCCTCAGTGTCTCTCCCTCCATCTCCAATCCCTCAGTGTCTCTCCCTCCATCTCCAATCCCTCAGTGTCTCTCCCTCCATCTCCAATCCCTCAGTCTCTCTCTCCCTCCATGTCCAATCCCTCAGTCTCTCTCCCTCCATCTCCAATCCCTCAGGGACTCTCCCTCCATCTCCAATCCCTCAGTCTCTCTCCCTCCATCTCCAATCCCTCAGTCTCTCTCCCTCCATCTCCAATCCCTCAGTGTCTCTCCCTCCATCTCCAATCCCTCAGTATCTCTCCCCCTCAATCTCCAATCCCTCAGTCTCTCTCCCTCCATCTCCAATCCCTCAGTCTCTCTCCCTCCATCTGCAATCCCTCAATCTCTCTCTCCCTCCATCTCCAATCCCTCAGTCTCTCTCTCCCTCCATCTCCAATCCCTCAGTCTCTCTCTCCCTCCATGTCCAATCCCTCAGTCTCTCTCCCTCCATCTCCAATCCCTCAGGGACTCTCCCTCCATCTCCAATCCCTCAGTCTCTCTCCCTCCATCTCCAATCCCTCAGTCTCTCTCCCTCCATCTCCAATCCCTCAGTGTCTCTCCCTCCATCTCCAATCCCTCAGTATCTCTCTCCCTCAATCTCCAATCCCTCAGTCTCTCTCCCTCCATCTCCAATCCCTCAGTCTCTCTCCCTCCATCTCCAATCCCTCAATCTCTCTCTCCCTCCATCTCCAATCCCTCAGTCTCTCTCTCCCTCCATCTCCAATCCCTCAGTCTCTCTCCCTCCATCTCCAATCCCTGTGTCTCCCTCCATCTCCAATCCCTCAGTGTCTCTCCCTCCATCTCCAATCCCTCAGTCTCTCTCCCTCCATCTCCAATCCCTCAGTGTCTCTCCCTCCATCTCCAATCCCTCAGTCTCTCTCCCTCCATCTCCAATCCCTCAGTGTCTCTCCCTCCATCTCCAATCCCTCAGTCTCTCTCCCTCAATCTCCAATCCCTCAGTCTCTCTCCCTCCATCTCCAATCCCTCAGTCTCGCTCTCCCTCCATCTCCAATCCCTCAGTCTCTCTCCCTCCATCTCCAATCCCTCAGTCTCTCTCCCTCCATCTCCAATCCCTCAGTCTCTCTCCCTCCATCTCCAATCCCTCAGTCTCTCTCCCTCCATCTGCAATCCCTCAGTCTCTCTCTCCCTCCATCTCCAATCGCTCAGTCCATCACTCCCTCCATCTCCAGTCCCTCAGTCTCTCTCTCCCTCCATGTCCAATCCCTCAGTCTCTCTCCCTCCATCTCCAATCCCTCAGGGACTCTCCCTCCATCTCCAATCCCTCAGTCTCTCTCCCACCATCTCCAATCCCTCAGTCTCTCTCCCTCCATCTCCAATCCCTCAGTGTCTCTCCCTCCATCTCCAATCCCTCAGTATCTCTCTCCCTCAATCTCCAATCCCTCAGTCTCTCTCCCTCCATCTCCAATCCCTCAGTCTCTCTCCCTCCATCTCCAATCCCTCAATCTCTCTCTCCCTCCATCTCCAATCCCTCAGTCTCTCTCTCCCTCCATCTCCAATCCCTCAGTCTCTCTCCCTCCATCTCCAATCCCTGTGTCTCCCTCCATCTCCAATCCCTCAGTGTCTCTCCCTCCATCTCCAATCCCTCAGTCTCTCTCCCTCCATCTCCAATCCCTCAGTGTCTCTCCCTCCATCTCCAATCCCTCAGTCTCTCTCCCTCAATCTCCAATCCCTCAGTCTCTCTCCCTCCATCTCCAATCCCTCAGTCTCGCTCTCCCTCCATCTCCAATCCCTCAGTCTCTCTCCCTCCATCTCCAATCCCTCAGTCTCTCTCCCTCCATCTCCAATCCCTCAGTCTCTCTCCCTCCATCTCCAATCCCTCAGTCTCTCTCCCTCCATCTGCAATCCCTCAGTCTCTCTCTCCCTCCATCTCCAATCGCTCAGTCCATCACTCCCTCCATCTCCAGTCCCTCAGTCTCTCTCCCTCCATCTCCAATCCCTCAGTCTCTCTCCCTCCATCTCCAATCCCTCAGTGTCTCTCCCTCCATCTCCAATCCCTCAGTCTCTCTCCCTCCATCTCCAATCCCTCAGTCTCTGTCCCTCCATCTCCAATCCGTCAGTCTCTCTCTCCCTCCATCTCCAATCCCTCAGTGTCTCTCCCTCCATCTCTGATCCCTCAGTGTCTCTCCCTCCATCTCCACTCCCTCAGTGTCTCTCCCTCCATCTCCAATCCCTCAGTGTCTCTCCCTCCATCTCCAATTATTCAGTCTCTCTCCCTCCATCTCCAATCCCTCAGTCTCTCTCCCTCCATCTCCAATCCCTCAGTCTCTCTCTCGCTCCATCTCCAATCCCTCAGTCTCTGTCCCTCCATTTCCAATCCCTCAGTCTCTCTCTCCCTCCATCTCCAATCCCTCAGTCTCTCTCTCCCTCCATCTCCAATCCCTCAGTCTCTCTCACTCCATCTCCAATCCCTCAGTGTCTCTCCCTCCACCTCCAATCCCTCAGTGTCTCTCCCTCCATCGCCAATCCCTCAGTCTCTCTCCCTCCATCTCCAATCCCTCAGTCTCTCTCCCTCCATCTCCAATCCCTCAGTCTCTCTCTCCCTCAATCTCCAATCCCTCAGTCTCTCTCTCCCTCCATCTCCAATCCCTCAGTCTCTCCCTCCATCTCCAATCCCTCAGTGTCTCTCCCTCCATCTCCAATCCCTCAGTGTCTCTCCCTCCATCTCCAATCCCTCAGTGTCTCTCCCTCCATCTCCAATCCCTCAGTCTCTCTCCCTCCATCTCCAATCCCTCAGTCTCTCTCCCTCCATCTCCAATCCCTCAGTCTCTCTCCCTCCTTCTCCAATCCCTCAGTCTCTCTCCCTCCATCTCCAATCCCTCAGTCTCTCTCCCTCCATCTCCAATCCCTCAGTGTCTCTCCCTCCATCTCCAATCCCTCAGTCTCCCTCCCTCCACCTCCAATCCCTCAGTGTCTCTCCCTCCATCTCCAATCCCTCAGTGTCTCTCCCTCCATCTCCAATCCCTCAGTGTCTCTCCCTCCATCTCCAATCCCTCAGTGTCTCTCCCTCCATCTCCAATCCATCAGTCTCTCTCTCCCTCCATCTCCAATCCCTCAGTCTCTCTCCCTCCATCTCCAATCCCTCAGTCTCTCTCCCTCCATCTCCAATCCCTCAGTCTCTCTCTCCCTCCATTTCCAATCCCTCAGTCCATCACTCCCTCCATCTCCAATCCCTCAGTCTCTCTCTCCCTCCATCTCCAATCCCTCAGTCCATCACTCCCTCCATCTCCAATCCCTCAGTGTCTCTCCCTCCATCTCCAAACCCTCAGTGTCTCTCCCTCCATCTCCAATCCCTCAGTGTCTCTCCCTCCATCTCCAATCCCTCAGTCTCTCTCTCCCTCCATCTCCAATCCCTCAGTCTCTTTCCCTCCATCTCCAATCCCTCAGGGACTCTCCCTCCATCTCCAATCCCTCAGTGTCTCTCCCTCTATCTCCAATCCCTCAGTCTCTCTCCCTCCATCTCCAATCCCTCAGTGTCTCTCCCTCCATCTCCAATCCCTCAGTCTCTCTCCCTCCATCTCCAATCCCTCAGTGCCTCTCGCTCCATCTCCAATCCCTCAGTCTCTCTCCCTCCATCTCCAATCCCTCAGTGTCTCTCCCTCCATCTCCAATCCCTCAGTCTCTCTCCCTCCATCTCCAATCCCTCAGTCTCCCTCCCTCAATCTCCAATCCCTCAGTGTCTCTCCCTCCAACTCCAATCCCTCAGTCTCACTCCCTCCATCTCCAATCCCTCAGTCTCTCTCCCTCCATCTCCAATCCCTCAGTCTCACTCCATCCATCTCCAATCCCTCAGTCTCTCTCTCCCTCCATCTCCAATCCCTCAGTGTCTCTCCCTCCATCTCCAATCCCTGTGTCTCTCTCCCTCTATCTCCAATCCCTCAGTCTCTCTCCTTCCATCTCCAATCCCTCAGTCTCTCCCTCCATCTCCAATCCCTCAGTCTCTCTCCCTCAATCTCCAATCCCTCAGTCTCTCTCCCTCCATCTCCAATCCCTCAGTCTCCCTCCATCTCCAACCCCGCAGTGTTTCTCCCTCCATCTCCAATCCCTCAGTCTCTCTCCCTCCATCTCCAATCCCTCAGTCTCTCTCCCTCCATCTCCAATCCCTCAGTCTCTCTCCCTCCATCTCCAATCCCTCAGTCTCTCTCTCCCTCCATCTGCAATCCCTCAGTCTCTCTCCCTCCATCTCCACTCCCTGAGTGTCTCTCCCTCCACCTCCACTCCCTCAGTGTCTCTCCCTCCATCTCCAATCCCTCAGTCTCTCTCCCTCCATCTCCAATCCCTCAGTCTCTCTCCCTCCATCTCCCATCCCTCAGTCTCTCTCCCTCCATCTCCAATCCCTCAGTGTCTCTCCCTCCATCTCCAATCCCTCAGTCTCTCTCCCTCCATCTCCAATCCCTCAGTCTCTGTCCCTCCATCTCCAATCCGTCAGTCTCTCTCTCCCTCCATCTCCAATCCCTCAGTGTCTCTCCCTCCATCTCTGATCCCTCAGTGTCTCTCCCTCCATCTCCAATCCCTCAGTGTCTCTCCCTCCATCTCCAATCCCTCAGTCTCTCTCCCTCCATCTCCAATCCCTCAGTCTCTCTCCCTCCATCTCCAGTCCCTCAGTCTCTCTCTCCTTCCATCTCCAGTCCCTCAGTCTCTCTCTCCCTCCACCTCCAATCCCTCAGTGTCTCTCCCTCCATCTCCAATCCCTCAGTCTCTCTCCCTCCATCTCCAATCCCTCAGTCTCTCTCTCCCTCCATCTCCAATCCCTCAGTGTCTCTCCCTCCATCTCCAATCCCTCAGTCTCTCTCCCTCCATCTCCAATCCCTCAGTCTCTCTCCCTCCATCTCCAATCCCTCAGTCACTCTCCCTCCATCTCCAATCCCTCAGTCTCTCTCCCTCCATCTCCAATCCCTCAGTCTCTCTCCCTCTATCTCCAATCCCTCAGTGTCGCTCCCTCCATCTCCAATCCCTCAGTGTCTCTCCCTCCATCTCCAATCCCTCAGTGTCTCTCCCTCCATCTCCAATCCCTCAGTGTCTCTGTCCCTCCATCTCCAATCCCTCAATCTCTCTCCCTCCATCTCCAATCCCTCAGTCTCTCTCCCTCCATCTCCAATCCCTCAGTGTCTCTCCCTCCATCTCCAATCCCTCAGTGTCTCTCCCTCCATCTCCAATCCCTCAGTGTCTCCCCCTCCATCGCCAATCCCTCAGTCTCTCTGTCCCTCCATCTCCAATCCCTCAGTCTCTCTCCCTCCATCTCCAATCCCTCAGTCTCTCTCTCCCTCCATCTCCAATCCCTCAGTGTCTCTCCCTCCATCTCCAATCCCTCAGTCTCTCTCCCTCCATCTCCAATCCCTCAGTCTCTCTCTCCCTCTATCTCCAATCCCTCAGTGTCTCTCTCCCTCTATCTCCAATCCCTCAGTGTCTCTCCCTCCATCTCCAATCCCTCAGTCTCTCTCCCTCCATCTCCAATCCCTCAGTCTCTCTCCCTCCATCTCGAATCCCTCAGTCTCTCTCCCTCCATCTCCAATCCCTCAGTCTCTCTCACTCCATCTCCAATCCCTCAGTCTCTCTCCCTCCATCTCCAATCCCTCAGTGTCTCTCCCTCCATCTCCAATCCCTCAGTCTCTCTCTCCCTCAATCTCCAATCCCTCAGTCTCACTCCCTCCATCTCCAATCCCTCAGTCTCTCTCCCTCCATCTCCAATCCCTCAATCTCTCTCTCCCTCCATCTCCAATCCCTCAGTCTCTCTCTCCCTCCATCTCCAATCCCTCAGTCTCTCTCCCTCCATCTCCAATCCCTCAGTGTCTCCCTCCATCTCCAATCCCTCAGTGTCTCTCCCTCCATCTCCAATCCCTCAGTCTCTCTCCCTCAATCGCCAATCCCTCAGTCTCTCTCCCTCCATCTCCAATCCCTCAGTGTCTCTCCCTCCATCTCCAATCCCTCAGTCTCTCTCCCTCAATCTCCAATCCCTCAGTCTCTCTCCCTCCATCTCCAATCCCTCAGTCTCGCTCTCCCTCCATCTCCAATCCCTCAGTCTCTCTCCCTCCATCTCCAATCCCTCAGTCTCTCTCCCTCCATCTCCAATCCCTCAGTCTCTCTCCCTCCATCTCCAATCCCTCAGTCTCTCTCCCTCCATCTCCAATCCCTCAGTCTCTCTCTCCCTCCATCTCCAATCCCTCAGTCCATCACTCCCTCCATCTCCAGTCCCTCAGTCTCTCTCCCTCCATCTCCAATCCCTCAGTCTCTCTCCCACCATCTCCAATCCCTCAGTGTCTCTCCCTCCATCTCCAATCCCTCAGTGTCTCTCCCTCCATCTCCAATCCCTCAGTGTCTCTCCCTCCATCTCCAATCCCTCAGTCTCTCTCTCCCTCCATGTCCAATCCCTCAGTCTCTCTCCCTCCATCTCCAATCCCTCAGGGACTCTCCCTCCATCTCCAATCCCTCAGTCTCTCTCCCTCCATCTCCAATCCCTCAGTCTCTCTCCCTCCATCTCCAATCCCTCAGTGTCTCTCCCTCCATCTCCAATCCCTCAGTATCTCTCCCCCTCAATCTCCAATCCCTCAGTCTCTCTCCCTCCATCTCCAATCCCTCAGTCTCTCTCCCTCCATCTGCAATCCCTCAATCTCTCTCTCCCTCCATCTCCAATCCCTCAGTCTCTCTCTCCCTCCATCTCCAATCCCTCAGTCTCTCTCTCCCTCCATGTCCAATCCCTCAGTCTCTCTCCCTCCATCTCCAATCCCTCAGGGACTCTCCCTCCATCTCCAATCCCTCAGTCTCTCTCCCTCCATCTCCAATCCCTCAGTCTCTCTCCCTCCATCTCCAATCCCTCAGTGTCTCTCCCTCCATCTCCAATCCCTCAGTATCTCTCTCCCTCAATCTCCAATCCCTCAGTCTCTCTCCCTCCATCTCCAATCCCTCAGTCTCTCTCCCTCCATCTCCAATCCCTCAATCTCTCTCTCCCTCCATCTCCAATCCCTCAGTCTCTCTCTCCCTCCATCTCCAATCCCTCAGTCTCTCTCCCTCCATCTCCAATCCCTGTGTCTCCCTCCATCTCCAATCCCTCAGTGTCTCTCCCTCCATCTCCAATCCCTCAGTCTCTCTCCCTCCATCTCCAATCCCTCAGTGTCTCTCCCTCCATCTCCAATCCCTCAGTCTCTCTCCCTCCATCTCCAATCCCTCAGTGTCTCTCCCTCCATCTCCAATCCCTCAGTCTCTCTCCCTCAATCTCCAATCCCTCAGTCTCTCTCCCTCCATCTCCAATCCCTCAGTCTCGCTCTCCCTCCATCTCCAATCCCTCAGTCTCTCTCCCTCCATCTCCAATCCCTCAGTCTCTCTCCCTCCATCTCCAATCCCTCAGTCTCTCTCCCTCCATCTCCAATCCCTCAGTCTCTCTCCCTCCATCTGCAATCCCTCAGTCTCTCTCTCCCTCCATCTCCAATCGCTCAGTCCATCACTCCCTCCATCTCCAGTCCCTCAGTCTCTCTCTCCCTCCATGTCCAATCCCTCAGTCTCTCTCCCTCCATCTCCAATCCCTCAGGGACTCTCCCTCCATCTCCAATCCCTCAGTCTCTCTCCCACCATCTCCAATCCCTCAGTCTCTCTCCCTCCATCTCCAATCCCTCAGTGTCTCTCCCTCCATCTCCAATCCCTCAGTATCTCTCTCCCTCAATCTCCAATCCCTCAGTCTCTCTCCCTCCATCTCCAATCCCTCAGTCTCTCTCCCTCCATCTCCAATCCCTCAATCTCTCTCTCCCTCCATCTCCAATCCCTCAGTCTCTCTCTCCCTCCATCTCCAATCCCTCAGTCTCTCTCCCTCCATCTCCAATCCCTGTGTCTCCCTCCATCTCCAATCCCTCAGTGTCTCTCCCTCCATCTCCAATCCCTCAGTCTCTCTCCCTCCATCTCCAATCCCTCAGTGTCTCTCCCTCCATCTCCAATCCCTCAGTCTCTCTCCCTCAATCTCCAATCCCTCAGTCTCTCTCCCTCCATCTCCAATCCCTCAGTCTCGCTCTCCCTCCATCTCCAATCCCTCAGTCTCTCTCCCTCCATCTCCAATCCCTCAGTCTCTCTCCCTCCATCTCCAATCCCTCAGTCTCTCTCCCTCCATCTCCAATCCCTCAGTCTCTCTCCCTCCATCTGCAATCCCTCAGTCTCTCTCTCCCTCCATCTCCAATCGCTCAGTCCATCACTCCCTCCATCTCCAGTCCCTCAGTCTCTCTCCCTCCATCTCCAATCCCTCAGTCTCTCTCCCTCCATCTCCAATCCCTCAGTGTCTCTCCCTCCATCTCCAATCCCTCAGTGTCTCTCCCTCCATCTCCAATCCCTCAGTGTCTCTCCCTCCATCTCCAATCCCTCAGTCTCTCTCCCTCCATCTCCAATCCCTCAGGGACTCTCCCTCCATCTCCAATCCCTCAGTGTCTCTCTCTCTATCTCAAATCCCTCAGTCTCTCTCCCTCCATCACCAATCCCTCAGTGTCTCTCCCTCCATCTCCAATCCCTCAGTCTCTCTTCCTCCATCTCCAATCCCTCAGTGCCTCTCCCTCCATCTCCAATCCCTCAGTCTCTCTCCCTCCATCTCCAATCCCTTAGTGTCTCTCCCTCCATCTCCAATCCATCAGTCTCTCTCCCTCCATCTCCAATCCCTCAGTGTCTCTCCCTCCATCTCCAATCCCTCAGTCTCTCTCCCTCCATCTGCAGTCCCTCAGTCTCTCTCTCCCTCCATCTCAAATCCCTCAGTCTCTCTCCCTCCATCTCCAATTCCTCAGTCTCTCTCTCCCTCCTTCTCCAATCCCTCAGTCTCTCTCCCTCCATCTCCAGTCCCTCAGTCTCTCTGTCCCTCCATCTCCAATCCCTCAGTCTGTCTCCCTCCATCTCCAATCCCTCAGTCTCTCTCCCTCCATCTCCAATCCCTCAGTCTCTCTCCCTCCATCTCCAATCCCTCAGTGTCTCTCCCTCCATCTCCAATCCCTCAGTCTCCCTCCCTCCATCTCCAATCCCTCAGTGTCTCTCCCTCCATCTCCAATCCCTCAGTGTCTCTCCCTCCATCTCCAATCCCTCAGTGTCTCTCCCTCCATCTCCAATCCCTCAGTCTCTCTCTCCCTCCATCTCCAATCCCTCAGTCTCTCTCCCTCCATCTCCAATCCCTCAGTCTCTCTCCCTCCATCTCCAATCCCTCAGTCTCTCTCTCCCTCCATTTCCAATCCCTCAGTCCATCACTCCCTCCATCTCCAGTCCCTCAGTCTCTCTCCCTCCATCTCCAATCCCTCAGTCTCTCTCCCTCCATCTCCAATCCCTCAGTGTCTCTCCCTCCATCTCCAATCCCTCAGTGTCTCTCCCTCCATCTCCAATCCCTCAGTGTCTCTCCCTCCATCTCCAATCCCTCAGTGTCTCTCCCTCCATCTCCAATCCCTCAGTCTCTCTCCCTCCATCTCCAATCCCTCAGGGACTCTCCCTCCATCTCCAATCCCTCAGTGTCTCTCCCTCTATCTCCAATCCCTCAGTCTCTCTCCCTCCATCTCCAATCCCCCAGTGTCTCTCCCTCCATCTCCAATCCCTCAGTCTCTCTCCCTCCATCTCCAATCCCTCAGTGCCTCTCCCTCCATCTCCAATCCCTCAGTCTCTCTCCCTCCATCTGCAATCCCTTAGTGTCTCTCCCTCCATCTCCAATCCCTCAGTCTCTCTCCCTCCATCTCCAATCCCTCAGTGTCTCTCCCTCCGTCTCCAATCCCTCAGTCTCTCTCCCTCCATCTCCAGTCCCTCAGTCTCTCTCTCCCTCCATCTCCAATCCCTCAGTCTCTCTCCCTCCATCTCCAATCCCTCAGTCTCTCTCTCCCTCCTTCTCCAATCCCTCAGTCTCTCTCCCTCCATCTCCAGTCCCTCAGTCTCTCTGTCCCTCCATCTCCAATCCCTCAGTCTCCCTCCCTCCATCTCCAATCCCTCAGTGTCTCTCCCTCCATCTCCAATCCCTCAGTCTCTCTCCCTCCATCTCCAATCCCTCAGTCTCACTCCCTCCATCTCCAATCCCTCAGTGTCTCTCCCTCCATCTCCAATCCCTCAGTCTCTCTCCCTCCATCTCCAATCCCTCAGTCTCACTCCCTCCATCTCCAATCCCTCAGTCTCTCTCTCTCTCCATCTCCAATCCCTCAGTCTCACTCCCTCAATCTCCAATCCCTCAGTCTCTCTCTCCCTCCATCTCCAATCCCTCAGTGTCTCTCCCTCCATCTCCAATCCCTGTGTGTCTCTCCTTCTATCTCCAATCCCTCAGTCTCTCTCCTTCCATCTCCAATCCCTCAGTCTCTCCCTCCATCTCCAATCCCTCAGTCTCTCCCTCCATCTCCAATCCCTCAGTCTCTCTCCCTCCATCTCCAATCCCTCAGTCCCTCTCCCTCCATCTCCAATCCCTCAGTCTCCCTTCATCTCCAACCCCGCAGTGTTTCTCCCTCCATCTCCAATCCCTCAGTCTCTCTCCCTCCATCTCCAATCCCTCAGTCTCTCTCCCTCCATCTCCAATCCCTCAGTCTCTCTCCCTCCATCTCCAATCCCTCAGTCTCTCTCTCCCCCCATTTCCAATCCCTCAGTGTCTCTCCCTCCATCTCCAATCCCTCAGTCTCTCTCTCCCTCCATCTCCAATCCCTCAGTCTCTCTCCCTGCATCTCCACTCCCTCAGTGTCTCTCCCTCCACCTCCACTCCCTCAGTGTCTCTCCCTCCATCTCCAATCCCTCAGTCTCTCTCCCTCCATCTCCAATCCCTCAGTCTCTCTCCCTCCATCTCCAATCCCTCAGTCTCTCTCCCTCCATCTCCAATCCCTCAGTGTCTTTCCCTCCATCTCCAATCCCTCAGTCTCTCTCTCCCTCCATCTCCAATCCCTCAGTCACTCTCTCCCTCCATCTCCAATCCCTCAGTCTCTCTCCCTCCATCTCCAATCCCTCAGTCTCTCTCCCTCCATCTCCAATCCCTCAGTGTCTCTCCCTCCATCTCCAATCCCTCAGTCTCTCTCCCTCCATCTCCAATCCCTCAGTCTCTGTCCCTCCATCTCCAATCCCTCAGTCTCTCTCTCCCTCCATCTCCAATCCCTCAGTGTCTCTCCCTCCATCTGTGATCCCTCAGTGTCTCTCCCTCCATCTCCAATCCCTCAGTGTCTCTCCCTCCATCTCCAATCCCTCAGTCTCTCTCCCTCCATCTCCAATCCCTCAGTCTCTCTCCCTCCATCTCCAGTCCCTCAGTCTCTCTCTCCTTCCATCTCCAGTCCCTCAGTCTCTCTCTCCCTCCACCTCCAATCCCTCAGTGTCTCTCCCTCCATCTCCAATCCCTCAGTCTCTCTCCCTCCATCTCCAATCCCTCAGTGTCTCTCCCTCCATCTCCAATCCCTCAGTCTCTCTCTCCCTCCATCTCCAATCCCTCAGTGTCTCTCCCTCCATCTCCAATCCCTCAGTCTCTCCCTCCAACTCCAATCCCTCAGTCTCTCTCTCTCCCTCCATCTCCAATCCCTCAGTGTCTCTCCCTCCATCTCCAATCCCTCAGTCTCTCTCCCTCCATCTCCAATCCCTCAGTGTCTCTCTCCCTCCATCTCCAATCCCTCAGTGTCTCTCCCTCCATCTCCAATCCCTCAGTCTCTCTCCATCCATCTCCAATCCCTCAGTCTCTCTCCCTCCATCTCCAATCCCTCAGTCTCTCTCCCTCCATCTCCAATCCCTCAGTGTCTCTCCCTCCATCTCCAATCCCTCAGTCTCTCTCTCCCTCAATCTCCAATCCCTCAGTCTCTCTCCCTCCATCTCCAATCCCTCAGTCTCTCTCCCTCCATCTCCAATCCCTCAGTCTCTCTCCCTCCATCTCCAATCCCTCAGTCTCTCTCCCTCCATCTCCAATCCCTCAGTGTCTCTCCCTCCATCTCCAATCCCTCAGTCTCTCTCTCCCTCAATCTCCAATCCCTCAGTCTCTCTCCCTCCATCTCCAATCCCTCAGTCTCTCTCCCTCCATCTCCAATCCCTCAATCTCTCTCTCCCTCCATCTCCAATCCCTCAGTCTCTCTCTCCCTCCATCTCCAATCCCTGAGTCTCTCTCCCTCCATCTCCAATCCCTCAGTGTCTCCCTCCATCTCCAATCCCTCAGTGTCTCTCCCTCCATCTGCAATCCCTCAGTGTCTCTCCCTCCATCTCCAATCCCTCAGTCTCTCTCCCTCCATCTCCAATCGCTCAGTGTCTCTCCCTCCATCTCCAATCCCTCAGTCTCTCTCCCTCCATCTCCAATCCCTCAGTCTCTCTCCCTCCATCTCCAAACCCTCAGTCTCTCTCCCTCCATCTCCAATCCCTCAGTCTCTCTCTCCCTCCATCTCCAATCCCTCAGTCCATCACTCCCTCCATCTCCAGTCCCTCAGTCTCTCTCCCTCCATCTCCAATCCCTCAGTCTCTCTCCCTCCATCTCCAATCCCTCAGTGTCTCTCCCTCCATCTCCAATCCCTCAGTCTCTCTCCCTCCATCTCCAATCCCTCAGTGCCTCTCCCTCCATCTCCAATCCCTCAGTCTCTCTCCCTCCATCTCCAATCCCTTAGTGTCTCTCCCTCCATCTCCAATCCCTCAGTCTCTCTCCCTCCATCTCCAATCCCTCAGTGTCTCTCCCTCCATCTCCAATCCCTCAGTCTCTCTCCCTCCATCTCCAGTCCCTCAGTCTCTCTCTCCCTCCATCTCCAATCCCTCAGTCTCTCTCCCTCCATCTCCAATCCCTCAGTCTCTCTCTCCCTCCTTCTCCAATCCCTCAGTCTCTCTCCCTCCATCTCCAGTCCCTCAGTCTCTCTGTCCCTTCATCTCCAATCCCTCAGTCTCTCTCCCTCCATCTCCAATCCCTCGGTCTCTCTCCCTCCATCTCCAAACCCTCAGTCTCTCTCCCTCCATCTCCAATCCCTCAGTGTCTCTCCCTCCATCTCCAATCCCTCAGTCTCCCTCCCTCCATCTCCAATCCCTCAATGTCTCTCCCTCCATCTCCAATCCCTCAGTGTCTCTCCCTCCATCTCCAATCCCTCAGTCTCTCTCCCTCCATCTCCAATCCCTCAGTCTCTCTCCCTCCATCTCCAGTCCCTCAGTCTCTCTCTCCTTCCATCTCCAGTCCCTCAGTCTCTCTCTCCCTCCACCTCCAATCCCTCAGTGTCTCTCCCTCCATCTCCAATCCCTGTCTCTCTCCCTCCATCTCCAATCCCTCAGTGTCTCTCCCTCCATCTCCAATCCCTCAGTCTCTCTCTCCCTCCATCTCCAATCCCTCAGTGTCTCTCCCTCCATCTCCAATCCCTCAGTCTCTCCCTCCAACTCCAATCCCTCAGTCTCTCTCTCTCCCTCCATCTCCAATCCCTCAGTGTCTCTCCCTCCATCTCCAATCCCTCAGTCTCTCTCCCTCCATCTCCAATCCCTCAGTGTCTCTCTCCCTCCATCTCCAATCCCTCAGTGTCTCTCCCTCCATCTCCAATCCCTCAGTCTCTCTCCATCCATCTCCAATCCCTCAGTCTCTCTCCCTCCATCTCCAATCCCTCAGTCTCTCTCCCTCCATCTCCAATCCCTCAGTGTCTCTCCCTCCATCTCCAATCCCTCAGTCTCTCTCTCCCTCAATCTCCAATCCCTCAGTCTCTCTCCCTCCATCTCCAATCCCTCAGTCTCTCTCCCTCCATCTCCAATCCCTCAGTCTCTCTCCCTCCATCTCCAATCCCTCAGTCTCTCTCCCTCCATCTCCAATCCCTCAGTGTCTCTCCCTCCATCTCCAATCCCTCAGTCTCTCTCTCCCTCAATCTCCAATCCCTCAGTCTCTCTCCCTCCATCTCCAATCCCTCAGTCTCTCTCCCTCCATCTCCAATCCCTCAATCTCTCTCTCCCTCCATCTCCAATGCCTCAGTCTCTCTCTCCCTCCATCTCCAATCCCTCAGTCTCTCTCCCTCCATCTCCAATCCCTCAGTGTCTCCCTCCATCTCCAATCCCTCAGTGTCTCTCCCTCCATCTGCAATCCCTCAGTGTCTCTCCCTCCATCTCCAATCCCTCAGTCTCTCTCCCTCCATCTCCAATCGCTCAGTCTCTCTCCCTCCATCTCCAATCCCTCAGTGTCTCTCCCTCCATCTCCAATCCCTCAGTCTCTCTCCCTCCATCTCCAATCCCTCAGTCTCTCTCCCTCCATCTCCAAACCCTCAGTCTCTCTCCCTCCATCTCCAATCCCTCAGTCTCTCTCTCCCTCCATCTCCAATCCCTCAGTCCATCACTCCCTCCATCTCCAGTCCCTCAGTCTCTCTCCCTCCATCTCCAATCCCTCAGTCTCTCTCCCTCCATCTCCAATCCCTCAGTGTCTCTCCCTCCATCTCCAATCCCTCAGTCTCTCTCCCTCCATCTCCAATCCCTCAGTGCCTCTCCCTCCATCT
This sequence comes from Somniosus microcephalus, assembly GCF_052327205.1. Lineage (NCBI taxonomy): Eukaryota > Metazoa > Chordata > Chondrichthyes > Squaliformes > Somniosidae > Somniosus > Somniosus microcephalus. The sequence goes on along the minus strand of NW_028225182.1, from coordinate 48,852,477 downwards.
CCAATCCCTCAGTCTCTCTCCCTCCATCTCCAATCCCTTAGTGTCTCTCCCTCCATCTCCAATCCCTCAGTCTCTCTCCCTCCATCTCCAATCCCTCAGTGTCTCTCCCTCCATCTCCAATCCCTCAGTCTCTCTCCCTCCATCTCCAGTCCCTCAGTCTCTCTCTCCCTCCATCTCCAATCCCTCAGTCTCTCTCCCTCCATCTCCAATCCCTCAGTCTCTCTCTCCCTCCTTCTCCAATCCCTCAGTCTCTCTCCCTCCATCTCCAGTCCCTCAGTCTCTCTGTCCCTTCATCTCCAATCCCTCAGTCTCTCTCCCTCCATCTCCAATCCCTCGGTCTCTCTCCCTCCATCTCCAATCCCTCAGTCTCTCTCCCTCCATCTCCAATCCCTCAGTGTCTCTCCCTCCATCTCCAATCCCTCAGTCTCCCTCCCTCCATCTCCAATCCCTCAATGTCTCTCCCTCCATCTCCAATCCCTCAGTGTCTCTCCCTCCATCTCCAATCCCTCAGTGTCTCTCCCTCCATCTCCAATCCCTCAGTGTCTCTCCCTCCATCTCCAATCCCTCAGTCTCTCTCTCCCTCCATCTCCAATCCCTCAGTCTCCCTCCCTCCATCTCCAATCCCTCAGTCTCTCTCCCTCCATCTCCAATCCCTCAGTCTCTCTCTCCCTCCATCTCCAATCCCTCAGTCCATCACTCCCTCCATCTCCAGTGCCCCAGTCTCTCTCCCTCCATCTCCAATCCCTCAGTCTCTCTCCCTCCATCTCCAATCCCTCAGTGTCTCTCCCTCCATCTCCAATCCTTCAGTGTCTCTCCCTCCATCTCCAATCCCTCAGTGTCTCTCCCTCCATCTCCAATCCCTCAGTCTCTCTCTCCCTCCATCTCCAATCCCTCAGTCTCTCTCCCTCCATCTCCAATCCCTCAGGGGCTCTCCCTCCATCTCCAATCCCTCAGTGTCTCTCCCTCTATCTCCAATTCCTCAGTCTCTCTCCCTCCATCTCCAATCCCTCAGTGTCTCTCCCTCCATCTCCAATCCCTCAGTCTCTCTCCCTCCATCTCCAATCCCTCAGTGCCTCTCCCTCCATCTCCAATCCCTCAGTCTCTCTCCCTCCATCTCGAATCCCTTCGTGTCTCTCCCTCCATCTCCAATCCCTCAGTCTCTCTCCCTCCATCTCCAATCCCTCAGTGTCTCTCCCTCCATCTCCAATCCCTTAGTCTCTCTCCCTCCATCTCCAGTCCCTCAGTCTCTCTCTCCCTCCATCTCCAATCCCTCAGTCTCTCTCCCTCCATCTCCAATCCCTCACTCTCTCTCTCCCTCCTTCTCCAATCCCTCAGTCTCTCTCCCTCCATCTCCAGTCCCTCAGTCCCTCCATCTCCAATCCCTGAGTCTCTCTCCCTCCATCTCCAATCCCTCAGTCTCTCTCCCTCCATCTCCAATCCCTCAGTCTCCCGCCCTCCATCTCCAATCCCTCAGTGTCTCTCCCTCCATCTCCAATCCCTCAGTCTCTCTCCCTCCATCTCCAATCCCTCAGTGTCTCTCCCTCCATCTCCAATCCCTCAGTCTCTCTCCCTCCATCTCCAATCCCTCAGTCTCACTCCCTCCATCTCCAATCCCTCAGTCTCTCTCTCCCTCCATCTCCAATCCCTCAGTCTCACTCCCTCCATCTCCAATCCCTCAGTCTCTCTCTCCCTCCATCTCCAATCCCTCAGTGTCTCTCCCTCCATCTCCAATCCCTGTGTCTCTCTCCCTCTATCTCCAATCCCTCAGTCTCTCTCCTTCCATCTCCAATCCCTCAGTCTCTCCCTCCATCTCCAATCCCTCAGTCTCTCTCCCTCCATCTCCAATCCCTCAGTCTCTCTCCCTCCATCTCCAATCCCTCAGTCTCCCTCCATCTCTAACCCCGCAGTGTTTCTCCCTCCATCTCCAATCCCTCAGTCTCTCTCCCTCCATCTCCAATCCCTCATTCTCTCTCCCTCCATCTCCAATTCCTCAGTCTCTCTCCCTCCATCTCCAATCCCTCAGTCTCTCTCCCTCCATCTCCAATCCCTCAGTCTCTCTCCCTCCATCTCCAATCCATCAGTGTCTTTCCCTCCATCTCCAATCCCTGTCTCTCTCTCCCCCCATCTCCAATCCCTCAGTGTCTCTCTCTCCATCTCCAATCCCTCAGTCTCTCTCTCCCTCCATCTCCAATCCCTCAGTCTCTCTCCCTCCATCTCCACTCCCTCAGTGTCTCTCCCTCCACCTCCACTCCCTCAGTGTCTCTCCCTCCACCTCCAATCCCTCAGTCTCTCTCCCTCCATCTCCAATCCCTCAGTCTCTCTCCCTCCATCTCCAATCCCTCAGTCTCTCTCCCTCCATCTCCAATCCATCAGTGTCTTTCCCTCCATCTCCAATCCCTGTCTCTCTCTCCCTCCATCTCCAATCCCTCAGTCACTCTCTCCCTCCATCTCCAATCCCTCAGTCTCTCTCCCTCCATCTCCAATCCCTCAGTCTCTCTCCCTCCATCTCCAATCCCTCAGTGTCTCTCCCTCCATCTCCAATCCCTCAGTCTCTCTCCCTCCATCTCCAATCCCTCAGTCTCTGTCCCTCCATCTCCAATCCCTCAGTCTCTCTCTCCCTCCACCTCCAATCCCTCAGTGTCTCTCCCTCCATCTCCAATCCCTCAGTCTCTCTCCCTCCATCTCCAATCCCTCAGTGTCTCTCCCTCCATCTCCAATCCCTCAGTCTCTCTCTCCCTCCATCTCCAATCCCTCAGTGTCTCTCCCTCCATCTCCAATCCCTCAGTCTCTCCCTCCAACTCCAATCCCTCAGTCTCTCTCTCTCCCTCCATCTCCAATCCCTCAGTGTCTCTCCCTCCATCTCCAAACCCTCAGTCTCTCTCCCTCCATCTCCAATCCCTCAGTGTCTCTCCCTCCATCTCCAATCCCTCAGTCTCTCCCTCCATCTCCAATCCCTCAGTGTCTCTCACTCCATCTCCAATCCCTCAGTCTCTCTCCCTCCATCTCCAATCCCTCAGTGTCTCTCCCTCCATCTCCAGTCCCTCAGTCTCTCTCCCTCCATCTCCAATCCCTCAGTCTCTCTCCCTCCATCTCCAATCCCTCAGTCACTCTCCCTCCATCTCTAATCCCTCAGTCTCTCTCCCTCCATCTCCAATCCCTCAGTCTCTCTCCCTCTATCTCCAATCCCTCAGTGTCGCTCCCTCCATCTCCAATCCCTCAGTGTCTCTCCCTCCATCTCCAATCCCTCAGTGTCTCTCCCTCCATCTCCAATCCCTGTGTCTCTGTCCCTCCATCTCCAATCCCTCAGTCTCTCTCCCTCCATCTCCAATCCCTCAGTCTCTCTCCCTCCATCTCCAATCCCTCAGTGTCTCTCCCTCCATCTCCAATCCCTCAGTGTCTCTCCCTCCATCTCCAATCCCTCAGTGTCTCCCCCTCCATCGCCAATCCTTCAGTCTCTCTGTCCCTCCATCTCCAATCCCCCAGTCTCTCTCCCTCCATCTCCAATCCCTCAGTCTCTCTCCCTCCATCTCCAATCCCTCAGTCTCTCTCTCCCTCCATCTCCAATCCCTCAGTCTCTCTCCCTCCATCTCCAATCCCTCAGTGTCTCTCCCTCCATCTCCAATCACTCAGTCTCTCTCTCCCTCCATCTCCAATCCCTCAGTCTCTCTCCCTCCATCTCCAATCCCTCAGTGTCTCTCCCTCCATCTCCAATCCCTCAGTCTCTCTCCCTCCATCTCCAGTCCCTCAGTCTCTCTCTCCCTCCATCTCCAATCCTTCAGTCTCTCTCCCTCTATCTCCAATCCCTCAGTCTCTCTCCCTCCATCTCCAATCCCTCAGTCTCTCTCCCTCCATCTCCAATCCCTCAGTCTCTCACTCCCTCCATCTCCAATCCCTCAGTCTCTCTCCCTCCATCTCCAGTCCCTCAGTCTCTCTCTCCCTCCATCTCCAATCCCTCTGTCTCTCTCCCTCCATCTCCAATCCCTCAGTCTCTCTCCCTCCATCTCCAATCCCTCAGTCTCTCTCCCTCCGTCTCCAATCCCTCAGTGTCTCTCCCTCCATCTCCAATCCCTCAGTCTCTCTCTCCCTCTATCTCCAATCCCTCAGTCTCTCTCCCTCCATCTCCAATCCCTCAGTCTCTCTCTCCCTCAATCTCCAATCCCTCAGTCTCTCTCTCCCTCCATCTCCAATCCCTCAGTCTCTCCCTCCATCTCCAATCCCTCAGTGTCTCTCCCTCCATCTCCAATCCCTCAGTGTCTCTCCCTCCATCTCCAATCCCTTAGTCTCTCTCCCTCCATCTCCAGTCCCTCAGTCTCTCTCTCCCTCCATCTCCAATCCCTCAGTCTCTCTCCCTCCATCTCCAATCCCTCAGTCTCTCTCTCCCTCCTTCTCCAATCCCTCAGTCTCTCTCCCTCCATCTCCAGTCCCTCAGTCCCTCCATCTCCAATCCCTGAGTCTCTCTCCCTCCATCTCCAATCCCTCAGTCTCTCTCCCTCCATCTCCAATCCCTCAGTCTCCCGCCCTCCATCTCCAATCGCTCAGTGTCTCTCCCTCCATCTCCAATCCCTCAGTCTCTCTCCCTCCATCTCCAATCCCTCAGTGTCTCTCCCTCCATCTCCAATCCCTCAGTCTCTCTCCCTCCATCTCCAATCCCTCAGTCTCACTCCCTCCATCTCCAATCCCTCAGTCTCTCTCTCCCTCCATCTCCAATCCCTCAGTCTCACTCCCTCCATCTCCAATCCCTCAGTCTCTCTCTCCCTCCATCTCCAATCCCTCAGTGTCTCTCCCTCCATCTCCAATCCCTGTGTCTCTCTCCCTCTATCTCCAATCCCTCAGTCTCTCTCCTTCCATCTCCAATCCCTCAGTCTCTCCCTCCATCTCCAATCCCTCAGTCTCTCTCCCTCCATCTCCAATCCCTCAGTCTCTCTCCCTCCATCTCCAATCCCTCAGTCTCCCTCCATCTCCAACCCCGCAGTGTTTCTCCCTCCATCTCCAATCCCTCATTCTCTCTCCCTCCATCTCCAATTCCTCAGTCTCTCTCCCTCCATCTCCAATCCCTCAGTCTCTCTCCCTCCATCTCCAATCCCTCAGTCTCTCTCCCTCCATCTCCAATCCATCAGTGTCTTTCCCTCCATCTCGAATCCCTGTCTCTCTCTCCCCCCATCTCCAATCCCTCAGTGTCTCTCCCTCCATCTCCAATCCCTCAGTCTCTCTCTCCCTCCATCTCCAATCCCTCAGTCTCACTCCCTCCATCTCCACTCCCTCAGTGTCTCTCCCTCCACCTCCACTCCCTCAGTGTCTCTCCCTCCACCTCCAATCCCTCAGTCTCTCTCCCTCCATCTCCAATCCCTCAGTCTCTCTCCCTCCATCTCCAATCCCTCAGTCTCTCTCCCTCCATCTCCAATCCATCAGTGTCTTTCCCTCCATCTCCAATCCCTGTCTCTCTCTCCCTCCATCTCCAATCCCTCAGTCACTCTCTCCCTCCATCTCCAATCCCTCAGTCTCTCTCCCTCCATCTCCAATCCCTCAGTCTCTCTCCCTCCATCTCCAATCCCTCAGTGTCTCTCCCTCCATCTCCAATCCCTCAGTCTCTCTCCCTCCATCTCCAATCCCTCAGTCTCTGTCCCTCCATCTCCAATCCCTCAGTCTCTCTCTCCCTCCACCTCCAATCCCTCAGTGTCTCTCCCTCCATCTCCAATCCCTCAGTCTCTCTCCCTCCATCTCCAATCCCTCAGTGTCTCTCCCTCCATCTCCAATCCCTCAGTCTCTCTCTCCCTCCATCTCCAATCCCTCAGTGTCTCTCCCTCCATCTCCAATCCCTCAGTCTCTCCCTCCAACTCCAATCCCTCAGTCTCTCTCTCTCCCTCCATCTCCAATCCCTCAGTGTCTCTCCCTCCATCTCCAAACCCTCAGTCTCTCTCCCTCCATCTCCAATCCCTCAGTGTCTCTCCCTCCATCTCCAATCCCTCAGTCTCTCCCTCCATCTCCAATCCCTCAGTGTCTCTCACTCCATCTCCAATCCCTCAGTCTCTCTCCCTCCATCTCCAATCCCTCAGTGTCTCTCCCTCCATCTCCAGTCCCTCAGTCTCTCTCCCTCCATCTCCAATCCCTCAGTCTCTCTCCCTCCATCTCCAATCCCTCAGTCACTCTCCCTCCATCTCTAATCCCTCAGTCTCTCTCCCTCCATCTCCAATCCCTCAGTCTCTCTCCCTCTATCTCCAATCCCTCAGTGTCGCTCCCTCCATCTCCAATCCCTCAGTGTCTCTCCCTCCATCTCCAATCCCTCAGTGTCTCTCCCTCCATCTCCAATCCCTGTGTCTCTGTCCCTCCATCTCCAATCCCTCAGTCTCTCTCCCTCCATCTCCAATCCCTCAGTCTCTCTCCCTCCATCTCCAATCCCTCAGTGTCTCTCCCTCCATCTCCAATCCCTCAGTGTCTCTCCCTCCATCTCCAATCCCTCAGTGTCTCCCCCTCCATCGCCAATCCTTCAGTCTCTCTGTCCCTCCATCTCCAATCCCTCAGTCTCTCTCCCTCCATCTCCAATCCCTCAGTCTCTCTCCCTCCATCTCCAATCCCTCAGTCTCTCTCTCCCTCCATCTCCAATCCCTCAGTCTCTCTCCCTCCATCTCCAATCCCTCAGTGTCTCTCCCTCCATCTCCAATCACTCAGTCTGTCTCTCCCTCCATCTCCAATCCCTCAGTCTCTCTCCCTCCATCTCCAATCCCTCAGTGTCTCTCCCTCCATCTCCAATCCCTCAGTCTCTCTCCCTCCATCTCCAGTCCCTCAGTCTCTCTCTCCCTCCATCTCCAATCCTTCAGTCTCTCTCCCTCTATCTCCAATCCCTCAGTCTCTCTCCCTCCATCTCCAATCCCTCAGTCTCTCTCCCTCCATCTCCAATCCCTCAGTCTCTCACTCCCTCCATCTCCAATCCCTCAGTCTCTCTCCCTCCATCTCCAGTCCCTCAGTCTCTCTCTCCCTCCATCTCCAATCCCTCTGTCTCTCTCCCTCCATCTCCAATCCCTCAGTCTCTCTCCCTCCATCTCCAATCCCTCAGTCTCTCTCCCTCCGTCTCCAATCCCTCAGTGTCTCTCCCTCCATCTCCAATCCCTCAGTCTCTCTCTCCCTCTATCTCCAATCCCTCAGTCTCTCTCCCTCCATCTCCAATCCCTCAGTCTCTCTCTCCCTCAATCTCCAATCCCTCAGTCTCTCTCTCCCTCCATCTCCAATCCCTCAGTCTCTCCCTCCATCTCCAATCCCTCAGTGTCTCTCCCTCCATCTCCAATCCCTCAGTGTCTCTCCCTCCATCTCCAATCCCTCAGTCTCTCTCCCTCCATCTCCAATCCCTCAGTCTCTCTCCCTCCATCTCCAATCCCTCAGTCTCTCTCCCTCCATCTCCAATCCCTCAGTGTCTCTCCCTCCATCTCCAATCCCTCAGTCTCTCTCCCTCCATCTCCAATCCCTCAGTCTCTCTCCCTCCATCTCCAATCCCTCAGTCTCTCTCCCTCCATCTCCAATCCCTCAGTGTCTCTCCCTCCATCTCCAATCCCTCAGTGTCCCTCCTCCATCTCCAATCCCTCAGTGTCTCTACTCCATCTCCAATCCCTCAGTCTCTCTCTCCCTCCATCTCCAATCCCTCAGTCTCTCTCTCCCTCCATCTCCAATCCCTAAGTGTCTCTCCTCCATCTCTAATCACTCAGTCTCTCTCTCCCTCCATCTCCAATCCCTCAGTCTCTCCCTCCATCTCCAATCCCTCAGTGTCTCTCCCTCCATCTCCAATCCCTCAGTGTCTCTCCCTCCATCTCCAACCCCTCAGTGTCTCTCCCTCCATCTCCAATCCCTCAGTCTCTCTCCCTCCATCTCCAATCCCTCAGTCTCTCTCCCTCTATCTCCAATCCCTCAGTGACTCTCTCCCTCCATCTCCAATCCCTCAGTCTCTCTCTCCCTCTATCTCCAATCCCTCAGTCTCTCTCCCTCCATCTCCAGTCCCTCAGTCTCTCTCTCTCTCTATCTCCAATCCCTCAGTCTCTCTCCCTCCATCTCCAATCCCTCAGTCTCTCTCCCTCCATCTCCAATCACTCAGTGTCTCTCCCTCCATCTCCAATCCCTCAGTCTCTCTCTCCCTCAATCTCCAATCCTTCAGTCTCTCTCCCTCCATCTCCAATCCCTCAGTCTCTCTCCCTCCATCTCCAATCCCTCAATCTCTCTCTCCCTCCATCTCCAATCCCTCAGTCTCTCTCTCCCTCCATCTCCAATCCCTCAGTCTCTCTCCCTCCATCTCCAATCCCTCAGTGTCTCCCTCCATCTCCAATCCCTCAGTGTCTCTCCCTCCATCTCCAATCCCTCAGTGTCTCTCCCTCCATCTCCAATCCCTCAGTCTCTCTCCCTCCATCTCCAATCCCTCAGTCTCTCTCCCTCCATCTCCAATCCCTCAGTGTCTCTCCCTCCATCTCCAATCCCTCAGTCTCTCTCCCTCAATCTCCAATCCCTCAGTCTCTCTCCCTCCATCTCCAATCCCTCAGTCTCGCTCTCCCTCCATCTCCAATCCCTCAGTCTCTCTCCCTCCATCTCCAATCCCTCAGTCTCTCTCCCTCCATCTCCAATCCCTCAGTCTCTCTCCCTCCATCTCCAATCCCTCAGTCTCTCTCCCTCCATCTCCAATCCCTCAGTCTCTCTCTCCCTCCATCTCCAATCCCTCAGTCCATCACTCCCTCCATCTCCAGTCCCTCAGTCTCTCTCCCTCCATCTCCAATCCCTCAGTCTCTCTCCCTCCATCTCCAATCCCTCAGTGTCTCTCCCTCCATCTCCAATCCCTCAGTCTCTCTCCCTCCATCTCCAATCCCTCAGTGCCTCTCCCTCCATCTCCAATCCCTCAGTCTCTCTCCCTCCATCTCCAATCCCTTAGTGTCTCTCCCTCCATCTCCAATCCCTCAGTCTCTCTCCCTCCATCTCCAATCCCTCAGTGTCTCTCCCTCCATCTCCAATCCCTCAGTCTCTCTCCCTCCATCTCCAGTCCCTCAGTCTCTCTCTCCCTCCATCTCCAATCCCTCAGTCTTTCTCCCTCCATCTCCAATCCCTCAGTCTCTCTCTCCCTCCTTCTCCAATCCCTCAGTCTCTCTCCCTCCATCTCCAGTCCCTCAGTCTCTCTGTCCCTCCATCTCCAATCCCTCAGTCTCTCTCCCTCCATCTCCAATCCCTCGGTCTCTCTCCCTCCATCTCCAATCCCTCAGTCTCTCTCCCTCCATCTCCAATCCCTCAGTGTCTCTCCCTCCATCTCCAATCCCTCAGTCTCCCTCCCTCCATCTCCAATCCCTCAGTGTCTCTCCCTCCATCTCCAATCCCTCAGTGTCTCTCCCTCCATCTCCAATCCCTGTGTCTCTCCCTCCATCTCCAATCCCTCAGTGTCTCTCCCTCCATCTCCAATCCCTCAGTCTCTCTCTCCCTCCATCTCCAATCCCTCAGTCTCCCTCCCTCCATCTCCAATCCCTCAGTCTCTCTCCCTCCATCTCCAATCCCTCAGTCTCTGTCTCCCTCCATCTCCAATCCCTCAGTCCATCACTCCCTCCATCTCCAGTGCCTCAGTCTCTCTCCCTCCATCTCCAATCCCTCAGTCTCTCTCCCTCCATCTCCAATCCCTCAGTGTCTCTCCCTCCATCTCCAATCCCTCAATGTCTCTCCCTCCATCTCCAATCCCTCAGTGTCTCTCCCTCCATCTCCAATCCCTCAGTCTCTCTCTCCCTCCATCTCCAATCCCTAAGTCTCTCTCCCTCCATCTCCAATCCCTCAGGGACTCTCCCTCCATCTCCAATCCCTCAGTGTCTCTCCCTCTATCTCCAATTCCTCAGTCTCTCTCCCTCCATCTCCAATCCCTCAGTGTCTCTCCCTCCATCTCCAATCCCTCAGTCTCTCTCCCTCCATCTCGAATCCCTTCGTGTCTCTCCCTCCATCTCCAATCCCTCAGTCTCTCTCCCTCCATCTCCAATCCCTCAGTGTCTCTCCCTCCATCTCCAATCCCTTAGTCTCTCTCCCTCCATCTCCAGCCCCTCAGTCTCTCTCTCCCTCCATCTCCAATCCCTCAGTCTCTCTCCCTCCATCTCCAATCCCTCAGTCTCTCTCTCCCTCCTTCTCCAATCCCTCAGTCTCTCTCCCTCCATCTCCAGTCCCTCAGTCCCTCCATCTCCAATCCCTGAGTCTCTCTCCCTCCATCTCCAATCCCTCAGTCTCTCTCCCTCCATCTCCAATCCCTCAGTCTCCCGCCCTCCATCTCCAATCCCTCAGTGTCTCTCCCTCTATCTCCAATCACTCAGTCTCTCTCCCTCCATCTCCAATCCCTCAGTGTCTCTCCCTCCATCTCCAATCCCTCAGTCTCTCTCCCTCCATCTCCAATCCCTCAGTCTCACTCCCTCCATCTCCAATCCCTCAGTCTCTCTCTCCCTCCATCTCCAATCCCTGTCTCACTCCCTCCATCTCCAATCCCTCAGTCTCTCTCTCCCTCCATCTCCAATCCCTCAGTGTCTCTCCCTCCATCTCCAATCCCTGTGTCTCTCTCCCTCTATCTCCAATCCCTCAGTCTCTCTCCTTCCATCTCCAATCCCTCAGTCTCTCCCTCCATCTCCAATCCCTCAGTCTCTCTCCCTCCATCTCCAATCCCTCAGTCTCTCTCCCTCCATCTCCAATCCCTCAGTCTCCCTCCATCTCCAACCCCGCAGTGTTTCTCCCTCCATCTCCAATCCCTCAGTCTCTCTCCCTCCATCTCCAATCCCTCATTCTCTCTCCCTCCATCTCCAATTCCTCAGTCTCTCTCCCTCCATCTCCAATCCCTCAGTCTCTCTCTCCCTCCACCTCCAATCCCTCAGTTTCTCTCCCTCCATCTCCAATCCCTCAGTCTCTCTCCCTCCATCTCCAATCCCTCAGTCTCTCTCCCTCCATCTCCAATCCCTCAGTGTCTCTCCCTCCATCTCCAATCCCTCAGTCTCTCTCCCTCCATCTCCAATCCCTCAGTCTCTGTCCCTCCATCTCCAATCCCTCAGTCTCTCTCTCCCTCCACCTCCAATCCCTCAGTGTCTCTCCCTCCATCTCCAATCCCTCAGTCTCTCTCCCTCCATCTCCAATCCCTCAGTGTCTCTCCCGCCATCTCCAATCCCTCAGTCTCTCTCTCCCTCCATCTCCAATCCCTCAGTGTCTCTCCCTCCATCTCCAATCCCTCAGTCTCTCCCTCCAACTCCAATCCCTCAGTCTCTCTCTCTCCCTCCATCTCCAATCCCTCAGTGTCTCTCCCTCCATCTCCAATCCCTCAGTCTCTCTCCCTCCATCTCCAATCCCTCAGTGTCTCTCCCTCCATCTCCAATCCCTCAGTCTCTCCCTCCATCTCCAATCCCTCAGTGTCTCTCACTCCATCTCCAATCCCTCAGTCTCTCTCCCTCCATCTCCAATCCCTCAGTGTCTCTCCCTCCATCTCCAGTCCCTCAGTCTCTCTCCCTCCATCTCCAATCCCTCAGTCTCTCTCCCTCCATCTCCAATCCCTCAGTCACTCTCCCTCCATCTCCAATCCCTCAGTCTCTCTCCCTCCATCTCCAATCCCTCAGTCTCTCTCCCTCTATCTCCAATCCCTCAGTGTCGCTCCCTCCATCTCCAATCCCTCAGTGTCTCTCCCTCCATCTCCAATCCCTCAGTGTCTCTCCCTCCATCTCCAATCCCTGTGTCTCTGTCCCTCCATCTCAAATCCCTCAGTCTCTCTCCCTCCATCTCCAATCCCTCAGTCTCTCTCCCTCCATCTCCAATCCCTCAGTGTCTCTCCCTCCATCTCCAACCCCTGTGTCTCTCCCTCCATCTCCAATCCCTCAGTGTCTCCCCCTCCATCGCCAATCCTTCAGTCTCTCTGTCCCTCCATCTCCAATCCCTCAGTCTCTCTCCCTCCATCTCCAATCCCTCAGTCTCTCTCTCCCTCCATCTCCAATCCCTCAGTGTCTCTCCCTCCATCTCCAATCCCTCAGTCTCTCTCCCTCCATCTCCAATCCCTCAGTCTCTCTCCCTCCATCTCAAATCCCTCAGTCTCTCTCCCTCCATCTCCAATCCCTCAGTGTCTCTCCCTCCATCTCCAATCCCTCAGTGTCTCTCCCTCCATCTCCAATCCCTCAATCTCTCTCTCCCTCCATCTCCCATCCCTCAGTCTCTCTCCTCCATCTCCAATCCCTCAGTGTTTCTCCTCCATCTCCAATCCCTCAGTCTCTCTCACTCCATCTCCAATCCCTCAGTCTCTCTCCCTCCATCTCCAATCCCTCAGTCTCTCTCTCCCTCCATCTCCAATCCCTCAGTCTCTCTCCCTCCATCTCCAATCCCTCAGTGTCTCTCCCTCCATCTCCAATCCCTCAGTGTCTCTCCCTCCATCTCCAATCCCTCAGTCTCTCTCCCTCCATCTCCAGTCCCTCAGTCTCTCTCTCCCTCCATCTCCAATCCTTCAGTCTCTCTCCCTCTATCTCCAATCCCTCAGTCTCTCTCCCTCCATCTCCAATCCCTCAGTCTCTCTCCCTCCATCTCCAATCCCTCAGTCTCTCACTCCCTCCATCTCCAATCCCTCAGTCTCTCTCCCTCCATCTCCAGTCCCTCAGTCTCTCTCTCCCTCCATCTCCAATCCCTCTGTCTCTCTCCCTCCATCTCCAATCCCTCAGTCTCTCTCCCTCCATCTCCAATCCCTCAGTCTCTCTCCCTCCGTCTCCAATCCCTCAGTGTCTCTCCCTCCATCTCCAATCCCTCAGTCTCTCTCTCCCTCTATCTCCAATCCCTCAGTCTCTCTCCCTCCATCTCCAATCCCTCAGTCTCTCTCTCCCTCAATCTCCAATCCCTCAGTCTCTCTCTCCCTCCATCTCCAATCCCTCAGTCTCTCCCTCCATCTCCAATCCCTCAGTGTCTCTCCCTCCATCTCCAATCCCTCAGTGTCTCTCCCTCCATCTCCAATCCCTCAGTCTCTCTCCCTCCATCTCCAATCCCTCAGTCTCTCTCCCTCCATCTCCAATCCCTCAGTCTCTCTCCCTCCATCTCCAATCCCTCAGTGTCTCTCCCTCCATCTCCAATCCCTCAGTCTCTCTCCCTCCATCTCCAATCCCTCAGTCTCTCTCCCTCCATCTCCAATCCCTCAGTCTCTCTCCCTCCATCTCCAATCCCTCAGTGTCTCTCCCTCCATCTCCAATCCCTCAGTGTCCCTCCTCCATCTCCAATCCCTCAGTGTCTCTACTCCATCTCCAATCCCTCAGTCTCTCTCTCCCTCCATCTCCAATCCCTCAGTCTCTCTCTCCCTCCATCTCCAATCCCTAAGTGTCTCTCCTCCATCTCTAATCACTCAGTCTCTCTCTCCCTCCATCTCCAATCCCTCAGTCTCTCCCTCCATCTCCAATCCCTCAGTGTCTCTCCCTCCATCTCCAATCCCTCAGTGTCTCTCCCTCCATCTCCAACCCCTCAGTGTCTCTCCCTCCATCTCCAATCCCTCAGTCTCTCTCCCTCCATCTCCAATCCCTCAGTCTCTCTCCCTCTATCTCCAATCCCTCAGTGACTCTCTCCCTCCATCTCCAATCCCTCAGTCTCTCTCTCCCTCTATCTCCAATCCCTCAGTCTCTCTCCCTCCATCTCCAGTCCCTCAGTCTCTCTCTCCCTCTATCTCCAATCCCTCAGTCTCTCTCCCTCCATCTCCAATCCCTCAGTCTCTCTCCCTCCATCTCCAATCACTCAGTGTCTCTCCCTCCATCTCCAATCCCTCAGTCTCTCTCTCCCTCAATCTCCAATCCTTCAGTCTCTCTCCCTCCATCTCCAATCCCTCAGTCTCTCTCCCTCCATCTCCAATCCCTCAATCTCTCTCTCCCTCCATCTCCAATCCCTCAGTCTCTCTCTCCCTCCATCTCCAATCCCTCAGTCTCTCTCCCTCCATCTCCAATCCCTCAGTGTCTCCCTCCATCTCCAATCCCTCAGTGTCTCTCCCTCCATCTCCAATCCCTCAGTGTCTCTCCCTCCATCTCCAATCCCTCAGTCTCTCTCCCTCCATCTCCAATCCCTCAGTCTCTCTCCCTCCATCTCCAATCCCTCAGTGTCTCTCCCTCCATCTCCAATCCCTCAGTCTCTCTCCCTCAATCTCCAATCCCTCAGTCTCTCTCCCTCCATCTCCAATCCCTCAGTCTCGCTCTCCCTCCATCTCCAATCCCTCAGTCTCTCTCCCTCCATCTCCAATCCCTCAGTCTCTCTCCCTCCATCTCCAATCCCTCAGTCTCTCTCCCTCCATCTCCAATCCCTCAGTCTCTCTCCCTCCATCTCCAATCCCTCAGTCTCTCTCTCCCTCCATCTCCAATCCCTCAGTCCATCACTCCCTCCATCTCCAGTCCCTCAGTCTCTCTCCCTCCATCTCCAATCCCTCAGTCTCTCTCCCTCCATCTCCAATCCCTCAGTGTCTCTCCCTCCATCTCCAATCCCTCAGTCTCTCTCCCTCCATCTCCAATCCCTCAGTGCCTCTCCCTCCATCTCCAATCCCTCAGTCTCTCTCCCTCCATCTCCAATCCCTTAGTGTCTCTCCCTCCATCTCCAATCCCTCAGTCTCTCTCCCTCCATCTCCAATCCCTCAGTGTCTCTCCCTCCATCTCCAATCCCTCAGTCTCTCTCCCTCCATCTCCAGTCCCTCAGTCTCTCTCTCCCTCCATCTCCAATCCCTCAGTCTTTCTCCCTCCATCTCCAATCCCTCAGTCTCTCTCTCCCTCCTTCTCCAATCCCTGTGTCTCTCCCTCCATCTCCAATCCCTGTGTCTCTCCCTCCATCTCCAATCCCTCAGTGTCTCTCCCTCCATCTCCAATCCCTCAGTCTCTCTCTCCCTCCATCTCCAATCCCTCAGTCTCCCTCCCTCCATCTCCAATCCCTCAGTCTCTCTCCCTCCATCTCCAATCCCTCAGTCTCTGTCTCCCTCCATCTCCAATCCCTCAGTCCATCACTCCCTCCATCTCCAGTGCCTCAGTCTCTCTCCCTCCATCTCCAATCCCTCAGTCTCTCTCCCTCCATCTCCAATCCCTCAGTGTCTCTCCCTCCATCTCCAATCCCTCAGTGTCTCTCCCTCCATCTCCAATCCCTCAGTGTCTCTCCCTCCATCTCCAATCCCTCAGTCTCTCTCTCCCTCCATCTCCAATCCCTAAGTCTCTCTCCCTCCATCTCCAATCCCTCAGGGACTCTCCCTCCATCTCCAATCCCTCAGTGTCTCTCCCTCTATCTCCAATTCCTCAGTCTCTCTCCCTCCATCTCCAATCCCTCAGTGTCTCTCCCTCCATCTCCAATCCCTCAGTCTCTCTCCCTCCATCTCCAATCCCTCAGTGCCTCTCCCTCCATCTCCAATCCCTCAGTCTCTCTCCCTCCATCTCGAATCCCTTCGTGTCTCTCCCTCCATCTCCAATCCCTCAGTCTCTCTCCCTCCATCTCCAATCCCTCAGTGTCTCTCCCTCCATCTCCAATCCCTTAGTCTCTCTCCCTCCATCTCCAGTCCCTCAGTCTCTCTCTCCCTCCATCTCCAATCCCTCAGTCTCTCTCCCTCCATCTCCAATCCCTCAGTCTCTCTCTCCCTCCTTCTCCAATCCCTCAGTCTCTCTCCCTCCATCTCCAGTCCCTCAGTCCCTCCATCTCCAATCCCTGAGTCTCTCTCCCTCCATCTCCAATCCCTCAGTCTCTCTCCCTCCATCTCCAATCCCTCAGTCTCCCGCCCTCCATCTCCAATCCCTCAGTGTCTCTCCCTCCATCTCCAATCACTCAGTCTCTCTCCCTCCATCTCCAATCCCTCAGTGTCTCTCCCTCCATCTCCAATCCCTCAGTCTCTCTCCCTCCATCTCCAATCCCTCAGTCTCACTCCCTCCATCTCCAATCCCTCAGTCTCTCTCTCCCTCCATCTCCAATCCCTGTCTCACTCCCTCCATCTCCAATCCCTCAGTCTCTCTCTCCCTCCATCTCCAATCCCTCAGTGTCTCTCCCTCCATCTCCAATCCCTGTGTCTCTCTCCCTCTATCTCCAATCCCTCAGTCTCTCTCCTTCCATCTCCAATCCCTCAGTCTCTCCCTCCATCTCCAATCCCTCAGTCTCTCTCCCTCCATCTCCAATCCCTCAGTCTCTCTCCCTCCATCTCCAATCCCTCAGTCTCCCTCCATCTCCAACCCCGCAGTGTTTCTCCCTCCATCTCCAATCCCTCAGTCTCTCTCCCTCCATCTCCAATCCCTCATTCTCTCTCCCTCCATCTCCAATCCCTCAGTTTCTCTCCCTCCATCTCCAATCCCTCAGTCTCTCTCCCTCCATCTCCAATCCCTCAGTCTCTCTCCCTCCATCTCCAATCCCTCAGTGTCTCTCCCTCCATCTCCAATCCCTCAGTCTCTCTCCCTCCATCTCCAATCCCTCAGTCTCTGTCCCTCCATCTCCAATCCCTCAGTCTCTCTCTCCCTCCACCTCCAATCCCTCAGTGTCTCTCCCTCCATCTCCAATCCCTCAGTCTCTCTCCCTCCATCTCCAATCCCTCAGTCTCTCTCCCTCCATCTCCAATCCCTCAGTGTCTCTCCCTCCATCTCCAATCCCTCAGTCTCTCTCCCTCCATCTCCAATCCCTCAGTCTCTGTCCCTCCATCTCCAATCCCTCAGTCTCTCTCTCCCTCCACCTCCAATCCCTCAGTGTCTCTCCCGCCATCTCCAATCCCTCAGTCTCTCTCTCCCTCCATCTCCAATCCCTCAGTGTCTCTCCCTCCATCTCCAATCCCTCAGTCTCTCCCTCCAACTCCAATCCCTCAGTCTCTCTCTCTCCCTCCATCTCCAATCCCTCAGTGTCTCTCCCTCCATCTCCAATCCCTCAGTCTCTCTCCCTCCATCTCCAATCCCTCAGTGTCTCTCCCTCCATCTCCAATCCCTCAGTCTCTCCCTCCATCTCCAATCCCTCAGTGTCTCTCACTCCATCTCCAATCCCTCAGTCTCTCTCCCTCCATCTCCAATCCCTCAGTGTCTCTCCCTCCATCTCCAGTCCCTCAGTCTCTCTCCCTCCATCTCCAATCCCTCAGTCTCTCTCCCTCCATCTCCAATCCCTCAGTCACTCTCCCTCCATCTCCAATCCCTCAGTCTCTCTCCCTCCATCTCCAATCCCTCAGTCTCTCTCCCTCTATCTCCAATCCCTCAGTGTCGCTCCCTCCATCTCCAATCCCTCAGTGTCTCTCCCTCCATCTCCAATCCCTCAGTGTCTCTCCCTCCATCTCCAATCCCTGTGTCTCTGTCCCTCCATCTCAAATCCCTCAGTCTCTCTCCCTCCATCTCCAATCCCTCAGTCTCTCTCCCTCCATCTCCAATCCCTCAGTGTCTCTCCCTCCATCTCCAACCCCTGTGTCTCTCCCTCCATCTCCAATCCCTCAGTGTCTCCCCCTCCATCGCCAATCCTTCAGTCTCTCTGTCCCTCCATCTCCAATCCCTCAGTCTCTCTCCCTCCATCTCCAATCCCTCAGTCTCTCTCTCCCTCCATCTCCAATCCCTCAGTGTCTCTCCCTCCATCTCCAATCCCTCAGTCTCTCTCCCTCCATCTCCAATCCCTCAGTCTCTCTCCCTCCATCTCAAATCCCTCAGTCTCTCTCCCTCCATCTCCAATCCCTCAGTGTCTCTCCCTCCATCTCCAATCCCTCAGTGTCTCTCCCTCCATCTCCAATCCCTCAATCTCTCTCTCCCTCCATCTCCCATCCCTCAGTCTCTCTCCTCCATCTCCAATCCCTCAGTGTTTCTCCTCCATCTCCAATCCCTCAGTCTCTCTCACTCCATCTCCAATCCCTCAGTCTCTCTCCCTCCATCTCCAATCCCTCAGTCTCTCTCTCCCTCCATCTCCAATCCCTCAGTCTCTCTCCCTCCATCTCCAATCCCTCAGTGTCTCTCCCTCCATCTCCAATCCCTCAGTGTCTCTCCCTCCATCTCCAATCCCTCAGTCTCTCTCTCCCTCCATCTCCAATCCTTCAGTCTCTCTCCCTCTATCTCCAATCCCTCAGTCTCTCTCCCTCCATCTCCAATCCCTCAGTCTCTCTCCCTCCATCTCCAATCCCTCAGTCTCTCACTCCCTCCATCTCCAATCCCTCAGTCTCTCTCCCTCCATCTCCAGTCCCTCAGTCTCTCTCTCCCTCCATCTCCAATCCCTCTGTCTCTCTCCCTCCATCTCCAATCCCTCAGTCTCTCTCCCTCCATCTCCAATCCCTCAGTCTCTCTCCCTCCGTCTCCAATCCCTCAGTGTCTCTCCCTCCATCTCCAATCCCTCAGTCTCTCTCTCCCTCTATCTCCAATCCCTCAGTCTCTCTCCCTCCATCTCCAATCCCTCAGTCTCTCTCTCCCTCAATCTCCAATCCCTCAGTCTCTCTCTCCCTCCATCTCCAATCCCTCAGTCTCTCCCTCCATCTCCAATCCCTCAGTGTCTCTCCCTCCATCTCCAATCCCTCAGTGTCTCTCCCTCCATCTCCAATCCCTCAGTGTCTCTCCCTCCATCTCCAATCCCTTAGTCTCTCTCCCTCCATCTCCAATCCCTCAGTCTCTCTCCCTCCATCTCCAATCCCTCAGTCTCTCTCCCTCCATCTCCAATCCCTCAGTGTCTCTCCCTCCATCTCCAATCCCTCAGTCTCTCTCCCTCCATCTCCAATCCCTCAGTCTCTCTCCCTCCATCTCCAATCCCTCAGTCTCTCTCCCTCCATCTCCAATCCCTCAGTGTCTCTCCCTCCATCTCCAATCCCTCAGTGTCCCTCCTCCATCTCCAATCCCTCAGTGTCTCTACTCCATCTCCAATCCCTCAGTCTCTCTCTCCCTCCATCTCCAATCCCTCAGTCTCTCTCTCCCTCCATCTCCAATCCCTCAGTGTCTCTCCTCCATCTCCAATCACTCAGTCTCTCTCTCCCTCCATCTCCAATCCCTCAGTCTCTCCCTCCATCTCCAATCCCTCAGTGTCTCTCCCTCCATCTCCAATCCCTCAGTGTCTCTCCCTCCATCTCCAACCCCTCAGTGTCTCTCCCTCCATCTCCAGTCCCTCAGTCTCTCTCTCCCTCTATCTCCAATCCCTCAGTCTCTCTCCCTCCATCTCCAATCCCTCCGTCTCTCTCCCTCCATCTGCAATCCCTCAGTCTCTCTCCCTCCATCTCCAATCCCTCAGTCTCTCTCTCCCTCCATCTCCAATCCCTCAGTCTCTCACTCCCTCCATCTCCAATCCCTCAGTCTCTCTCCCTCCATCTCCAGTCCCTCAGTCTCTCTCTCCCTCCATCTCCAATCCCTCAGTCTCTCTCCCTCCATCTCCAATCCCTCAGTCTCTCTCCCTCCGTCTCCAATCCCTCAGTGTCTCTCCCTCCATCTCCAATCCCTCAGTCTCTCTCCCTCCATCTCCAATCCCTCAGTCTCCCTCCCTCCATCTCTAATCCCTCAGTCTCTCTCCCTCCATCTCCAATCCCTCAGTCTCTCTCCCTCCATCTCCAATCCCTCAGTCTCTCTACCTCCATCTCCAATCCCTCAGTGTCTCTCCCTCCATCTCCAATCCCTCAGTCTCTCTCCCTCCATCTCCAATCCCTCAGTGTCTCTCCATCCATCTCCAATCCCTCAGTGTCTCTCCCTCCATCTCCAATCCCTCAGTCTCTCTCCCTCCATCTCCAATCCCTCAGTCTCTCTCCCTCCATCTCCAATCCCTCAGTCTCTCTCCCTCCATCTCCAATCCCTCAGTCTCTCCCTCCATCTCCAATCCCCCAGTCTCTCTCCCTCTATCTCCAATCCCTCAGTCCCTCTCTCCCTCCATCTCCAATCCCTGTCTCTCTCTCCCTCCACCTCCAATCCCTCAGTCTCTCTCCCTCCATCTCCAATCCCTCAGTCTCTCTCTCTCCATCTCCAATCACTCAGTCTCTCTCCCTCCATCTCCAATCCCTCAATCTCTCTCTCCCTCTATCTCCAATCCCTCAGTCTCTCTCTCCCTCCATCTCCAGCCCCTCAGTCTCTCTCTCCCTCCATCTCCAATCCCTCAGTCTCTCTCCCTCCATCTCCAATCCCTCAGTGTCTCCCTCCATCTCCAAACCCTCAGTCTCTCTCCCTCCATCTCCAATCCCTCAGTCTCTCTCCCTCCATCTCCAATCCCTCAGTCTCTCTCCCTCCATCTCCAATCCCTCAGTCCCTCTCCCTCCATCTCCAATCCATCAGTCTCTCTCCCTCCGTCTCCAATCCCTCAGTCTCTCTCCCTCCATCTCCAATCCCTCAATCTCTCTCTCCCTCCATCTCCAATCCCTCAATCTCTCTCTCCCTCCATCTCCTATCCCTCAGTCTCTCTCCCTCCATCGCCAATCCCTTAGTGTCTCTCCCTCCATCTCCAATCCCTCAGTCTCTCCCCCTCATCTCCAATCCCTCAGTCTCTCTCTCCCTCTATCTCCAATCCCTCAGTCTCTCTCCCTGCATCTCCAGTACCTCAGTCTCTCTCTCCCTCCATCTCCAATACCTCAGTCTCTCTCTCCCTCCATCTCCAATCCCTCAGTCTCCCTCCCTCCATCTCCAATCCCTCAGTCTCTCTCCCTCCATCTCCAATCCCTCAGTGTCTCTCCCTCCATCTCCAATCCCTCAATCTCTCTCTCCCTCCATCTCCAATCCCTCAGTGTCTCTCCCTCCATCTCCAATCCCTCAGTGTCTCTCTCCCTCCATCTCCAATCCCTCAGTCTCTCTCCCTCCATCTCCAATCCCTCAGTCTCTCTCCCTCCATCTCCAATCCCTCAGTGTCTCTCCCTCCATCTCCAATCCCTCAGTCTCTCTACCTCCATCTCCAATCCCTCAGTCTCTCTCCCTCCATCTCCAATCCCTCAGTGTCTCTCCCTCCATCTCCAATCCCTCAGTCTCTCTCCCTCCATCTCCAATCCCTCAGTCTCTCTCCCTCCATCTCCAATCCCTCAGTCTCTCTCCCTCCATCTTCAATCCCTCAGTGTCTCTCCCTCCATCTCCAATCCCGCAGTCTCTCTCTCCCTCCATCTCCATTCCCTCAGTCTCTCTTTCCCTCCATCTCCAATCCCTCAGTCTATCTCCCTCCATCTCCAATCCCTCAGTCTCTCCCTCCATCTCCAATCCCTCAGTCTCACTCCCTCCATCTCCAATCCCTCAGTCTCTCTCCCTCCATCTCCAATCCCTCAGTGTCTCTCCCTCCATCTCCAATCCCTCAGTCTCTCTCCCTCCATCTCCAATCCCTCAGTCTCTCTCTCCCTCCATCTCCAATCCCTCAGTCTCTCTCCCTCCATCTCCAATCCCTCAGTGTCTCTCCCTCCACCTCCAATCCCGCAGTCTCTCTCCCCCCATCTCCAATCCCTCAGTGTCTCTCTCCCTCCATCTCCAATCCCTCAGTCTCTCTCCCTCCATCTCCAATCCCTCAGTCTGTCTCCCTCCATCTCCAATCCCTCAGTGTCTCTCCCTCCATCTCCAATCCCTCAGTCTCTCTCCCTCCATCTCCAATCCCTCAGTCTCTCTCCCTCCATCTCCAATCCCTCAGTGTCTCCCTCCATCTCCAATCCCTCAGTCTCTCTCTCCCTCCATCTCCAATCCCTCAGTCTCTCTCCCTCCATCTCCAATCCCTCAGTGTCTCTCCCTCCATCTCCAATCCCTCAGTGTCTCTCCCTCCATCTCCAATCCCTCAGTGTCTCTCCCTCCATCTCCAATCCCTCAGTGTCTCTCCCTCCATCTCCAATCCCTCAGTCTCTCTCCCTCCATCTCCAATCCCTCAGTCTCTCTCCCTCCATCTCCAATCCCTCAGTCTCTCTCCCTCCATCTCCAATCCCTCAGTCTCTCTCTCTCCATCTCCAATCCCTCAGTCTCTCTCCCTCCATCTCCAATCCCTCAATCTCTCTCTCCCTCTATCTCCAATCCCTCAGTCTCTCTCTCCCTCCATCTCCAGCCCCTCAGTCTCTCTCTCCCTCCATCTCCAATCCCTCAGTCTCTCTCCCTCCATCTCCAATCCCTCAGTGTCTCCCTCCATCTCCAATCCCTCAGTCTCTCTCCCTCCATCTCCAATCCCTCAGTCTCTCTCCCTCCATCTCCAATCCCTCAGTCTCTCTCCCTCCATCTCCAATCCCTCAGTCCCTCTCCCTCCATCTCCAATCCATCAGTCTCTCTCCCTCCGTCTCCAATCCCTCAGTCTCTCTCCCTCCATCTCCAATCCCTCAATCTCTCTCTCCCTCCATCTCCAATCCCTCAATCTCTCTCTCCCTCCATCTCCTATCCCTCAGTCTCTCTCCCTCCATCGCCAATCCCTTAGTGTCTCTCCCTCCATCTCCAATCCCTCAGTCTCTCCCCCTCATCTCCAATCCGTCAGTCTCTCTCTCCCTCTATCTCCAATCCCTCAGTCTCTCTCCCTGCATCTCCAGTACCTCAGTCTCTCTCTCCCTCCATCTCCAATACCTCAGTCTCTCTCTCCCTCCATCTCCAATCCCTCAGTCTCCCTCCCTCCATCTCCAATCCCTCAGTCTCTCTCCCTCCATCTCCAATCCCTCAGTGTCTCTCCCTCCATCTCCAATCCCTCAATCTCTCTCTCCCTCCATCTCCAATCCCTCAGTGTCTCTCCCTCCATCTCCAATCCCTCAGTGTCTCTCTCCCTCCATCTCCAATCCCTCAGTCTCTCTCCCTCCATCTCCAATCCCTCAGTCTCTCTCCCTCCATCTCCAATCCCTCAGTGTCTCTCCCTCCATCTCCAATCCCTCAGTCTCTCTCCCTCCATCTCCAATCCCGCAGTCTCTCTCTCCCTCCATCTCCATTCCCTCAGTCTCTCTTTCCCTCCATCTCCAATCCCTCAGTCTCTCTCCCTCCATCTCCAATCCCTCAGTCTCTCCCTCCATCTCCAATCCCTCAGTCTCACTCCCTCCATCTCCAATCCCTCAGTCTCTCTCCCTCCATCTCCAATCCCTCACTCTCTCTCCCTCCATCTCCAATCCCTCAGTGTCTCTCCCTCCACCTCCAATCCCGCAGTCTCTCTCCCCCCATCTCCAATCCCTCAGTGTCTCTCTCCCTCCATCTCCAATCCCTCAGTCTCTCTCCCTCCATCTCCAATCCCTCAGTCTCTCTCCCTCCATCTCCAATCCCTCAGTGTCTCTCCCTCCATCTCCAATCCCTCAGTCTCTCTCCCTCCATCTCCAATCCCTCAGTCTCTCTCCCTCCATCTCCAATCCCTCAGTGTCTCCCTCCATCTCCAATCCCTCAGTCTCTCTCTCCCTCCATCTCCAATCCCTCAGTCTCTCTCCCTCCATCTCCAATCCCTCAGTGTCTCTCCCTCCATCTCCAATCCCTCAGTGTCTCTCCCTCCATCTCCAATCCCTCAGTATCTCTCCCTCCATCTCCAATCCCTCAGTGTCTCTCCCTCCATCTCCAATCCCTCAGTCTCTCTCCCTCCATCTCCAATCCCTCAGTGTCTCCCTCCATCTCCAATCCCTCAGTCTCTCTCTCCCTCCATCTCCAATCCCTCAGTCTCTCTCCCTCCATCTCCAATCCCTCAGTGTCTCTCCCTCCATCTCCAATCCCTCAGTGTCTCTCCCTCCATCTCCAATCCCTCAGTATCTCTCCCTCCATCTCCAATCCCTCAGTGTCTCTCCCTCCATCTCCAATCCCTCAGTGTCTCTCCCTCCATCTCCAATCCCTCAGTATCTCTCCCTCCATCTCCAATCCCTCAGTCTCTCTCCCTCCATCTCCAATCCCTCAGTCTCTCTCCCTCCATCTCCAATCCCTCAGTGTCTCTCCCTCCATCTCCAATCCCTCAGTCTCTCTCCCTCCATCTCCAATCCCTCAGTCTCTCTCCCTCCATCTCCAATCCCTCAGTCTCTCTCCCTCCATCTCCAATCCCTCAGTGTCTCTCCCTCCATCTCCAATCCCTCAGTGTCCCTCCTCCATCTCCAATCCCTCAGTGTCTCTACTCCATCTCCAATCCCTCAGTCTCTCTCTCCCTCCATCTCCAATCCCTCAGTCTCTCTCTCCCTCCATCTCCAATCCCTCAGTGTCTCTCCTCCATCTCCAATCACTCAGTCTCTCTCTCCCTCCATCTCCAATCCCTCAGTCTCTCCCTCCATCTCCAATCCCTCAGTGTCTCTCCCTCCATCTCCAATCCCTCAGTGTCTCTCCCTCCATCTCCAACCCCTCAGTGTCTCTCCCTCCATCTCCAATCCCTCAGTCTCTCTCCCTCCATCTCCAATCCCTGTCTCTCTCCCTCTATCTCCAATCCCTCAGTCTCTCTCCCTCCATCTCCAGTCCCTCAGTCTCTCTCTCCCTCTATCTCCAATCCCTCAGTCTCTCTCCCTCCATCTCAAATCCCTCAGTCTCTCACCCTCCATCTGCAATCCCTCAGTCTCTCTCCCTCCATCTCCAATCCCTCAGTCTCTCTCTCCCTCCATCTCCAATCCATCAGTCTCTCACTCCCTCCATCTCCAATCCCTCAGTCTCTCTCCCTCCATCTCCAGTCCCTCAGTCTCTCTCTCCCTCCATCTCCAATCCCTCAGTCTCTCTCCCTCCATCTCCAATCCCTCAGTCTCTCGCCCTCCGTCTCCAATCCCTCAGTGTCTCTCCCTCCATCTCCAATCCCTCAGTCTCTCTCCCTCCATCTCCAATCCCTCAGTCTCCCTCCCTCCATCTCTAATCCCTCAGTCTCTCTCCCTCAATCTCCAATCCCTCAGTGTCTCTCGCTCCATCTCCAATCCCTCAGTCTCTCTCTCCCTCCATCTCCAATCCCTCAGTCTCTCTCCCTCCATCTCCAATCCCTCAATCTCTCTCTCCCTCCATCTCCAATCCCTCAGTCTCTCTCCCTCCATCTCCAATCCCTCAGTCTCTCTACCTCCATCTCCAATCCCTCAGTGTCTCTCCCTCCATCTCCAATCCCTCAGTCTCTCTCCCTCCATCTCCAATCCCTCAGTCTCTCTCCCTCCATCTCCAATCCCTCAGTGTCTCTCCCTCCATCTCCAATCCCTCAGTGTCTCTCCATCCATCTCCAATCCCTCAGTGTCTCTCCCTCCATCTCCAATCCCTCAGTCTCTCTCCCTCCATCTCCAATCCCTCAGTCTCTCTCCCTCCATCTCCAATCCCTCAGTCTCTCTCCCTCCATCTCCAATCCCTCAGTCTCTCCCTCCATCTCCAATCCCCCAGTCTCTCTCCCTCTATCTCCAATCCCTCAGTCCCTCTCTCCCTCCATCTCCAATCCCTGTCTCTCTCTCCCTCCACCTCCAATCCCTCAGTCTCTCTCCCTCCATCTCCAATCCCTCAGTCTCTCTCTCTCCATCTCCAATCCCTCAGTCTCTCTCCCTCCATCTCCAATCCCTCAATCTCTCCCACCCTCTATCTCCAATCCCTCAGTCTCTCTCTCCCTCCATCTCCAGCCCCTCAGTCTCTCTCTCCCTCCATCTCCAATCCCTCAGTCTCTCTCCCTCCATCTCCAATCCCTCAGTGTCTCCCTCCATCTCCAATCCCTCAGTCTCTCTCCCTCCATCTCCAATCCCTCAGTCTCTCTCCCTCCATCTCCAATCCCTCAGTCTCTCTCCCTCCATCTCCAATCCCTCAGTCCCTCTCCCTCCATCTCCAATCCATCAGTCTCTCTCCCTCCGTCTCCAATCCCTCAGTCTCTCTCCCTCCATCTCCAATCCCTCAATCTCTCTCTCCCTCCATCTCCAATCCCTCAATCTCTCTCTCCCTCCATCTCCTATCCCTCAGTCTCTCTCCCTCCATCGCCAATCCCTTAGTGTCTCTCCCTCCATCTCCAATCCCTCAGTCTCTCCCCCTCATCTCCAATCCCTCAGTCTCTCTCTCCCTCTATCTCCAATCCCTCAGTCTCTCTCCCTGCATCTCCAGTACCCCAGTCTCTCTCTCCCTCCATCTCCAATCCCTCAGTCTCCCTCCCTCCATCTCCAATCCCTCAGTCTCTCTCCCTCCATCTCCAATCCCTCAGTGTCTCTCCCTCCATCTCCAATCCCTCAATCTCTCTCTCCCTCCATCTCCAATCCCTCAGTGTCTCTCCCTCCATCTCCAATCCCTCAGTGTCTCTCTCCCTCCATCTCCAATCCCTCAGTCTCTCTCCCTCCATCTCCAATCCCTCAGTCTCTCTCCCTCCATCTCCAATCCCTCAGTGTCTCTCCCTCCATCTCCAATCCCTCAGTCTCTCTCCCTCCATCTCCAAACCCTCAGTCTCTCTCCATCTCCAATCCCTCAGTGTCTCTCCCTCCATCTCCAATCCCTCATTCTCTCTCCCTCCATGTCCAATCCCTCAGTCTCTCTCCCTCCATCTCCAATCCCTCAGTCTCTCTCCCTCCATCTTCAATCCCTCAATGTCTCTCCCTCCATCTCCAATCCCGCAGTCTCTCTCTCCCTCCATCTCCATTCCCTCAGTCTCTCTTTCCCTCCATCTCCAATCCCTCAGTCTCTCTCCCTCCATCTCCAATCCCTCAGTCTCTCCCTCCATCTCCAATCCCTCAGTCTCACTCCCTCCATCTCCAATCCCTCAGTCTCTCTCCCTCCATCTCCAATCCCTCAGTGTCTCTCCCTCCATCTCCAATCCCTCAGTCTCTCTCCCTCTATCTCCAATCCCTCAGACTCTCTCCCTCCATCTCCAATCCCTCAGTCTCTCTCCCTCCATCTCCAATCCCTCAGTCTCTCTCTCCCTCCATCTCCAATCCCTCAGTCTCTCTCCCTCCATCTCCAATTCCTCAGTGTCTCTCCCTCCACCTCCAATCCCGCAGTCTCTCTCCCCCCATCTCCAATCCCTCAGTGTCTCTCTCCCTCCATCTCCAATCCCTCAGTCTCTCTCCCTCCATCTCCAATCCCTCAGTCTCTCTCCCTCCATCTCCAATCCCTCAGTGTCTCTCCCTCCATCTCCAATCCCTCAGTCTCTCTCCCTCCATCTCCAATCCCTCAGTCTCTCTCCCTCCATCTCCAATCCCTCAGTGTCTCCCTCCATCTCCAATCCCTCAGTCTCTCTCTCCCTCCATCTCCAATCCCTCAGTCTCTCTCCCTCCATCTCCAATCCCTCAGTGTCTCTCCCTCCATCTCCAATCCCTCAGTCTCTCTCTCCCTCCATCTCCAATCCCTCAGTCTCTCTCCCTCCATCTCCAATCCCTCAGTCTCTCTTCCTCCATCTCCAATCCCTCAGTCTCTCTCTCCCTCCACCTCCAATCCCTCAATGTCTCTCCCTCCATCTCCAATCACTCAGTCTCTCCCTCCCTCCATCTCCAATCCCTCAGTGTCTCTCCCTCCACCTCCAATCCCTCACTGTCTCTCTCCCTCCATCTCCAATCCCTCAGTCTCTCCCTCCCTCCATCTCCAATCCCTCAGTGTCTCTCCCTCCATCTCCAATCCCTCAGTCTCTCTCTCCCTCCATCTCCAATCCCTCAGTCTCTCTCTCCCTCCACCTCCAATCCCTCAGTGTCTCTCTCCCTCCATCTCCAATCCCTCAGTGTCTCTCCCACCATCTCCAATCCCTCAGTCTCTCTCCCTCCACCTCCAATCCCTCAGTGTCTCTCTCCCTCCATCTCCAATCCCTCAGTCTCTCCCTCCCTCCATCTCCAATCCCTCAGTGTCTCTCTCCCTCCATCTCCAATCCCTCAGTCTCTCCCTCCCTCTATCTCCAATCCCTCAGTGTCTCTCTCCCTCCATCTCCAATCCCTCAGTCTCTCTCCCTCCATCTCCAATCCCTCAGTCTCTCTCCCTCCATCTCCAATCCCTGTGTCTCTCTTCCTCCATCTCCAATCCCTCAGTCTCTCACCCTCCATCTCCAATCCCTCAGTCCCTCTCCCTCCATCTCCAATCCCTCAGTCTCTCTCCCTCCATCTCCAATCCCTCAGTCTCTCTCTCCCTCCATCTCCAATCCCTCAGTCTCTCTCCCTCCATCCATCCCTCGGTGTGTTTCTCCACCCATCTCCCATCCTCCAATGCCTCTCCCCTTCTCCGATCTTTCAGTGTGCACACAATAAGCTGATATTGAATGATCTGTGTTGATCCCCCACCATTTCGAACGGGTTGTAAAGCCTATCAGGGCATGGAATAAAAAGCTGTCGCTGGAAGCTACCTCCTCCCCTCCCTTACAATATGCACCAATACCAACACTTCGTAAATTCAGCTAAATCGAAGTATTCACTGCGTCCCCGGTCCCCTGGGCATTATATACAACCGACTCCTGCTCCCTGACTCTGTGTCCCTTGCCCCTCCCTCTATCCATATATTCTACATGCCTACACTACTCTTCCCCGGATTTGTCCTAACGTTTTGTATAAAAACCAGAAGGAAACCAGCCCAGTTACTCGCCATTGGATAAACTGCTGTCAATCCCGTATTCATCTTCTGCTTCCTCCTCCATCTCCCTCAGCCTCTGTTTCTGTATCTCGTGGAGAGCCTTAACGTGAAATCTGTTGAGAGTTTCCAGCTCCTGCAAAACTGAAAGACAAAACAATTCCTTTTCTCAGCTCCCGGGAATTAACAGGAAGGCATGCAACCCCCCACAATAGCAAATCAGCTGAGGGTCATTTGGCAATTAGAAGCTTTTTTATGTATACGAGATGGGAGACTTCAGAAACTCATGGCACAGCACCATCTACTGGCCAGTGGCAGCTCGTAGTTCAGTGGGTCGCACTCTCACCTCGGAGACAGAAGGTTGTGGGTCAAGTCCCACTCCAGGGACTTGAGCACAAAAATCCAGGCTGACGCTCCAGTGCAGTACTGAGGGAGCACCGCACTGTCGGAGGGGCAGTACTGAGGGAGTGCCGCACTGTCGGAGGGGCAATACTGAGGCACTGTCGGAGAGGCGGTACTGAGGGAGCGTCGCACTGTCGGAGGGGCAGTACTGAGGGAGCGCCGCATAGTCGGAGGGGCAGTACTGAGGGAGCGCCACACTGTCGGAGTGGCAGTACTGAGGGAGCGCCGCACTGTCGGAGGGGCAGTACTGAGGGAGCGCCGCACTGTCGGAGGGGCAGTAATGAGGGAGCGCCGCACTGTCGGAGGGGCAGTACTGAGGGAGCGCCGCACTGTCGGAGGGGCAGTACTGAGGGAGCGCCGCACTGTCAGAGGGGCAGTACTGAGGGAGCGCCGCACTGTCGGAGGGGCGGTACTGAGGGAGTGCCGCACTGTCGGAGGGGCAGTAATGAGGGAGCGCTGCACTGTCGGAGGGGCAGTACTGAGGGAGCGCCGCACTGTCGAAGGGGCAGTACTGAGGGAGCGCCGCACTGTCGGAGGGGCGGTACTGAGGGAGCGTTGCACTGTCGAAGGGGCAGTACTGAGGGAGTGCTGCACTGTCGGAGGGGCAGTACTGAGGGAGCGCCGCACTGTCGGAGGGGCAGTACTGAGGGAGTGCCGCACTGTCGGAGGGGCAGTACTGAGGGAGCGCCGCACTGTCGGAGGGGCAGTACTGAGATCCCCTCTCATTCTTCTAAACTCTAGTGAATACAGGCCTAGTCGACCCAATCTCTCCTCATACGACAGTCCTGCCATCCCAGGAATCAGTCTGGTGGACTTTCGCTGCACTCCCTCTATGGCCTGTATATTCTTTCTTAGGTAAGGAGACCAAAATTGCGCACAGCACTCCAGGTGTGGTCTCACCAAAGCCCTGTACAACGAGCCTCCTCCCACTCCTCTTCATCTCACCCTATCGGCATAACCTTCTACTCCTTTCTCCCTCGTGTGTTTATCCAGCTTCCCTTTCAATGCATCTCTGCTATTTGCCTCAACCACCCCCTGTGATAGCGAGTCCCACATTCTCACCACTCTCTGGGTAGAGAAGTTTCTCCTGAATTCCCAACTGGATTTATTAGTGACCGTCTTATATTGATGGTCCCTTTCCCCAGGTTAGAAGCAGAAAGGTAACAGAAAAACCGAAAGTAAGAATTGAGGGAGGTGATGAATGGCTTCTCAATCTGTGACGCCAGCGCATGGCGCCTTACCTTTGATGTAATAGGGCTTCTCACGGTTTCCGTAGATCACAATTCTCTGCAGGAAGCTGGCCATGGCGCCCGAGGCCAGAAACCTCTCGATCAGAGGGAGCGACTCAAAGTACCTCATGTCCAGGGTGAACGGGTTCGGCGGTGCTGGCCACGTGCAGAGTTTTACCAGCTCGGCAACAATCTCCCAAATCAGTACGTCTGCAGAGAGACAGAACGCGAGACGCGGGCGAGAGTGAGGGAAGCAGTTCAAAGGCAAGCGGATGGGGGAGCGGGCGGGCGGAGGGGGAGGTCGCTGGGTAGTGATCGGGAACAGGAACCGCGGCAAGGGAACGGGGACATTGGGAATAGCAGTGCGATGACTGGGGGGGCTTAAGGGCTTTGAATCCAGCCAAGGCTGTCTGCTGGGTGTAGGAGAAAAGAGAGAAGGAACTCGCATTTCTCCAGCGTCTTTCACCGCCTCAGGACGTCTCAACGCGCTTTCCAGCCAACGATGCACTTAATGAAGTACGGTCACTGTTGTAATGTAGGAAACGCGGCAGCCAATTTGCACACAGCAAGATCCCACAAACAGCAATGTGATAAGAACATAACAAATAGGAGCAGGAGTAGGCCAATCAGCCCCTCGAGCCTGCTCCGCCATTCAATAAGATCATGGCTGATCTGATCCTAACCTCAAATCTACTTTCACTCTCCATCCCACCCGAACCCATGTGATCTCCCGGGAGAGGCGAAAAACCAGATAAAAAACCCAATGGCCAATTTGGGAGAAAAAATCTGGGAAATTCCTCTCTGACCCATCTAGGCGATCGAAACTCGTCCAGAAGATCACTCTGTCCCTATATTTTCTACAGTACTTACCTTCTGTAAAAGGTGATCTCCACCCCAGCCAGGAACAGGAATAAAACCATCTCCTGAAATCTAACACAGAATTAGAACACAAGAAGTAGGAGCAGAACCAGGCTACACGGCCCCTGGGCCCGCTCCGCCACCCACAGGGCCATGACCATTCCGAACCTAGACTCATGTCCAATTTCCAGCCCCTTATTCTAAGATTATGCCCCCTAGTTCTAGTAATGATCATCTGATGTTTTCGTGTTGTTGGTTGAGGGATAAATATTGGCCCCAGGACACCGGGGAGAGCAGACGGGGCCTCGGTTTAACGTCTCATCCGAAAGACGGCACTTCCGACAGGGCGGCGCTCCCTCAGTACCGCACTGGGAGTGTCAGCCTCGATTTTGTGCCCAGGTTTCTGGAGTGGGACTCGAACCCACAACCTTCTTACCCCGAGGCGAGAGTGTGCTACCCACTGAGCCACGGCTGACACCCGAGTTTGGGCGCTTCCAATCCACCTGGTGGCCATGGGGCTACAGCACTAAATTGACACTGACTGGCAATTTCAGGAGGCCGTAGGATGGGTGCTGAGGTAAGAAATGTCACATCAGGGGGCACTCATCGAAGGACGGGGCTGAGGCACGTTATTGCAGCAGTGTCGGGGGCTTTACTCTGTATCGAACCCGTGCTGTACCTGCCCTGGGAGTGTTTGATTGGACAGTGTAGAGGGAGCTTTACTCTGTATCGAACCCGTGCTGTACCTGCCCTGGGAGTGTTGATGGGGCAGTGTAGAGGGAGCTTTACTCTGTATCTAACCCGTGCTGTACCTGCCCTGGGAGTGTTTGATGGGACAGTGTAGAGGGAGCTTTACTCTGTATCGAACCCATGCTGTACCTGCCCTGGGAGTGTTGATGGGGCAGTGTAGAGGGAGCTTTACTCTGTATCTAACCCGTGCTGTACCTGCCCTGGGAGTGTTTGATGGGACAGTGTAGAGGGAGCTTTACTCTGTATCGAACCCGTGCTGTACCTGCCCTGGGAGTGTTGATGGGGCAGTGTAGAGGGAGCTTTACTCTGTATCTAACCCGTGCTGTACCTGCCCTGGGAGTGTTTGATGGGACAGTGTAGAGGGAGCTTTACTCTGTATCTAACTCGTGCTGTACCTGCCCTGGGAGTGTTTGATGGGGACAGTGTAGAGGGAGCTTTACTCTGTATCTAACCCATGCTGTACCTGCCCTGGGAGTGTGTGATGGGACAGTATAGAGGGAGCTTTACTCTGTATCTAACCTGTGCTGTACCTGCCCTCGGAGTGTTTGATGGGACAGTGTAGAGGTAGCTTTACTCTGTATCTAACCCGTGCTGTACCTGCCCTGGGAGTGTTTGATGGGACAGTGTAGAGGGGGCTTTACTCTGTATCTAACCCGTGCTGTACCTGCCCTGGGAGTGTTTGATGGGACAGTGTAGAGGGGGCTTTACTCTGTATCTAACCAGTGCTGTACCTGCCCTGGGAGTGTTTGATGGGACAGTGTAGAGGGGGCTTTACATTGTATCTAACCCGTGCTGTACCTGCCCTGGGAGTGTTGATGGGACAGTGTAGAGGGAGCTTTACTCTGTATCTAACCAGTGCTGTACCTGCCCTGGGAGTGTTTGATGGGACAGTGTAGAGGGGGCTTTACATTGTATCTAACCCGTGCTGTACCTGCCCTGGGAGTGTTGATGGGACAGTGTAGAGGGAGCTTTACTCTGTATCTAACCCGTGCTGTACCTGCCCTGGGAGTGTTTGATGGGACAGTGTAGAGGGAGCTTTACTCTGTATCTAACCCGTGCTGTACCTGCCCTGGGAGTGTTTGATGGGACAGTGTAGAGGGAGCTTTACTCTGTATCTAACCCGTGCTGTACCTGCCCTGGGAGTGTTTGATTGGACAGTGTAGAGGGAGCTTTACTCTGTATCTAACCCGTGCTGTACCTGCCCTGGGAGTGTTTGATGGGACAGTGTAGAGGGAGCTTTACTCTGTATCTAACCCGTGCTGTACCTGCCCTGGGAGTGTTTGATGGGACAGTGTAGAGGGAGCTTTACTCTGTATCTAACCCGTGCTGTACCTGCCCTGGGAGTGTTTGATGGGACAGTGTAGAGGGAGCTTTACTCTGTATCTAACCCGTGCTGTACCTGTCCTGGGAGTGTTTGATGGGACAGTGTAGAGGGAGCTTTACTCTGTATCTAACCTGTGCTGTACCTGCCCTGGGAGTGTTTGATGGGACAGTGTAGAGGAAGCTTTACTCTGCATCTAACCTGTGCTGTACCTGCCCTTGGAGTGTTTGATGGGACAGTGTAGAGGGAACTTTACTCTGTATCTAACACGTGCTGTACCTGCCCTGGGAGTGTTTGATGGGACAGTGTAGAGGGAGCTTTACTCTGCATCTAACCTGTGCTGTACCTGCCCTGGAAGTGTTTGATGGGACAGTGTAGAGGGAGCTTTACTCTGTATCTAACCCATGCTGTACCTGCCCTTGGAGTGTTTGATGGGACAGTGTAGAGGGAGCTTTACTCTGTATCTAACCCCGTGCTGTACCTGCCCTGGGAGTGTTTGATGGGACAGTGTAGAGGGAGCTTTACTCTGTATCTAACCCGTGCTGTACCTGCTCTGGGAGTGTTTGATGGGACACTGCAGAGGAAGCTTTACTCTGTATCTAACCCGTGCTGTGCCTGCCCTGGGAGTGTTTGATGGGACAGTGTAGAGGGAGCTTTACTCTGTATCTAACCCGTGCTGTACCTGCCCTGGGAGTGTTTGATGGGAGAGTGTAGAGGGAGCTTTACTCTGTATCTAACCCATGCTGTACCTGCCCTAGGAGTGTTTGATGGGACAGTGTAGAGGGAGCTTTACTCTGTATCGAACCCGTGCTGTACCTGCCCTGTGAGTGTTTGATGGGACAGTGTAGAGGGAGCTTTATTCTATATCTAACCAGTGCTGTACCTGCTCTGGGAGTGTTTGATGGGACACTGCAGAGGAAGCTTTACTCTGTATCTAACCCGTGCTGTGCCTGCCCTGGGAGTGTTTGATGGGACAGTGTAGAGGGAGCTTTACTCCGTATCTAACCTGTGCTGTACCTGCCCTGGGAGTGTTTGATGGGAGAGTGTAGAGGGAGCTTTACTCTGTATCTAACCCATGCTGTACCTGCCCTGGGAGTGTTTGATGGGACAGTGTAGAGGGAGCTTTACTCTGTATCTAACCTGTGCTGTACCTGCCGTGGGAGTGTTTGATGGGACAGTGTAGAGGGAGCTTTACTCTGTATCTAACCCGTGCTTTACCCCTCCTGGGAGTGTTTGATGGGACAGTGTAGAGGGAGCTTTACTCTGTATCTAACCCGTGCTGTACCTGCCCTGGGAGTGTTTGATGGGACAGTGTAGAGGGAGCTTTACTCTGTATCTAACCCGTGCTGTACCTGCCCTGGGAGTGTTTGATGGGACAGTGTAGAGGGGGCTTTACTCTGTATCTAACCCGTGCTGTACCTGCCCTGGGAGTGTTTGATGGGACAGTGTAGAGGGAGCTTTACTCTGTATCTGACCCGTGCTGTACCTGCCCTGGGAGTGTTTGATGGGACAGTGTAGAGGGGGCTTTACTCTGTATCTAACCCATGCTGTACCTGCCCTGGGAGTGTTTGATGGGACAGTGTAGAGGGAGCTTTACTCTGTACCTAACCCGTGCTGTACCTGCCCTGGGAGTGTTTGATGGGACAGTGTAGAGGGAGCTTTACTCTGTATCTAACCCGTGCTGTACCTGCCCTGGGAGTGTTTGATGGGACAGTGTAGAGGGAACTTTACTCTGTATCTAACCTGTGTTGTACCTGCCCTGGGAGTGTTTGGTGGGACAGTGTAGACAGAGCTTTACCCTGTATCTATCCCGTGCTGTACCTGCCCTGGGAGTGTTTGATGGGACAGTGTAGAGGGAGCTTTACTCTGTATCTAACCCGTGCTGTACCTGCCCCAGGAGTGTTGATGCGACAGTGCTGAGGGAGCTTTACTCTGTACCTAACCCGTGCTGTACCTGCCCCGGGAGTGTTTGATGGGACAGTGTAGAGGGAGCTTTACTCTGTATCTAACCCGTGCTGTACCTGCCCTGGGAGTGTTTGATGGGACAGTGTAGAGGAAGCTTTACTCTGTATCTAACCCGTGCTGTACCTGCCCTGGGAGTGTTTGATGGGACAGTGTAGAGGGAGCTTTACTCTGTATCTAACCCGTGCTGTACCTTCCCTGGGAGTGTTTGATGGGACAGTGTAGAGGGAGCTTTACTCTGCATCTAACCTGTGCTGTACCTGCCCTGGGAGTGTTTGATGGGACAGTGTAGAGGGAGCTTTACTCTGTATCTAACCCGTGCTGTACCTGCCCTGGGAGTGTTTGATGGGACAGTGTAGAGGAAGCTTTACTCTGTATCTAACCCGTGCTGTGCCTGCCCTGGGAGTGTTTGATGGGACAGTGCAGAGGGAGCTTTATTCTGTATCTAACCTGTGCTGTACCTGCCCTGGGAGTGTTTGATGGGAGAGTGTAGAGGGAGCTTTACTCTGTATCTAACCCGTGCTGTACCTGCCCCGGGAGTGTTTGATGGGACAGTGTAGAGGGAGCTTTACTCTGTATCTAACCCGTGCTGTAACTGCCCTGGGAGTGTTTGATGGGACAGTGTAGAGGGAGCTTTACTCTGTATCTAACCCATGCTGTACCTGCCCTGGGAGTGTTTGATGGGACACTGCAGAGGGAGCTTTACTCTGTATCTAACCCGTGCTGTACCTGCCCTGGGAGTGTTTGACGGGACAGTGTAGAGGGAGCTTTACTCTGTATCTAACCCGTGCTGTACCTGCCCCGGGAGTGTTTTATGGGGCAGTGCAGAGGGAGCTTTACTCTGTATCTAACCCATGCTGTACCTGCCCTGGGAGTGTTTGATGGGACAGTGTAGAGGGAGCTTTACTCTGTATCTAACCCGTGCTGTACCTGCCCTGGGAGTGTTTGATGGGACAGTGTAGAGGGAGCTTTACTCTGTATCTAACCCGTGCTGTACCTGCCCTGGGAGTGTTTGATGGGACAGTGTACATGGAGCTTTACTCTGTATCTAACCCGCGCTGTACCTGCCCTGGAAGTGTTTGATGGGACAGTGTAGAGGGAGCTTTACTCTGTATCTAACCCATGCTGTACCTGCCCTTGGAGTGTTTGATGGGACAGTGTAGAGGGAGCTTTACTCTGTATCTAACCCCGTGCTGTACCTGCCCTGGGAGTGTTTGATGGGACAGTGTAGAGGGAGCTTTACTCTGTATCTAACCCGTGCTGTACCTGCTCTGGGAGTGTTTGATGGGACACTGCAGAGGAAGCTTTACTCTGTATCTAACCCGTGCTGTGCCTGCCCTGGGAGTGTTTGATGGGACAGTGTAGAGGGAGCTTTACTCTGTATCTAACCCGTGCTGTACCTGCCCTGGGAGTGTTTGATGGGAGAGTGTAGAGGGAGCTTTACTCTGTATCTAACCCATGCTGTACCTGCCCTAGGAGTGTTTGATGGGACAGTGTAGAGGGAGCTTTACTCTGTATCGAACCCGTGCTGTACCTGCCCTGTGAGTGTTTGATGGGACAGTGTAGAGGGAGCTTTATTCTATATCTAACGCGTGCTGTACCTGCTCTGGGAGTGTTTGATGGGACAGTGTAGAGGGAGCTTTACTCTGTATCTAACCCGTGCTTTACCCCTCCTGGGAGTGTTTGATGGGACAGTGTAGAGGGAGCTTTACTCTGTATCTAACCCGTGCTGTACCTGCCCTGGGAGTGTTTGATGGGACAGTGTAGAGGGAGCTTTACTCTGTATCTAACCCGTGCTGTACCTGCCCTGGGAGTGTTTGATGGGACAGTGTAGAGGGGGCTTTACTCTGTATCTAACCCGTGCTGTACCTGCCCTGGGAGTGTTTGATGGGACAGTGTAGAGGGAGCTTTACTCTGTATCTGACCCGTGCTGTACCTGCCCTGGGAGTGTTTGATGGGACAGTGTCGAGGGGGCTTTACTCTGTATCTAACCCATGCTGTACCTGCCCTGGGAGTGTTTGATGGGACAGTGTAGAGGGAGCTTTACTCTGTACCTAACCCGTGCTGTACCTGCCCTGGGAGTGTTTGATGGGACAGTGTAGAGGGAGCTTTACTCTGTATCTAACCCGTGCTGTACCTGCCCTGGGAGTGTTTGATGGGACAGTGTAGAGGGAACTTTACTCTGTATCTAACCTGTGTTGTACCTGCCCTGGGAGTGTTTGGTGGGACAGTGTAGACAGAGCTTTACCCTGTATCTATCCCGTGCTGTACCTGCCCTGGGAGTGTTTGATGGGACAGTGTAGAGGGAGCTTTACTCTGTATCTAACCCGTGCTGTACCTGCCCCAGGAGTGTTGATGCGACAGTGCTGAGGGAGCTTTACTCTGTACCTAACCCGTGCTGTACCTGCCCCGGGAGTGTTTGATGGGACAGTGTAGAGGGAGCTTTACTCTGTATCTAACCCGTGCTGTACCTGCCCTGGGAGTGTTTGATGGGACAGTGTAGAGGAAGCTTTACTCTGTATCTAACCCGTGCTGTACCTGCCCTGGGAGTGTTTGATGGGACAGTGTAGAGGGAGCTTTACTCTGTATCTAACCCGTGCTGTACCTTCCCTGGGAGTGTTTGATGGGACAGTGTAGAGGGAGCTTTACTCTGCATCTAACCTGTGCTGTACCTGCCCTGGGAGTGTTTGATGGGACAGTGTAGAGGGAGCTTTACTCTGTATCTAACCCGTGCTGTACCTGCCCTGGGAGTGTTTGATGGGACAGTGTAGAGGAAGCTTTACTCTGTATCTAACCCGTGCTGTGCCTGCCCTGGGAGTGTTTGATGGGACAGTGCAGAGGGAGCTTTATTCTGTATCTAACCTGTGCTGTACCTGCCCTGGGAGTGTTTGATGGGAGAGTGTAGAGGGAGCTTTACTCTGTATCTAACCCGTGCTGTACCTGCCCCGGGAGTGTTTGATGGGACAGTGTAGAGGGAGCTTTACTCTGTATCTAACCCGTGCTGTACCTGCCCTGGGAGTGTTTGATGGGACAGTGTAGAGGGAGCTTTACTCTGTATCTAACCCGTGCTGTACCTGCCCTGGGAGTGTTTGATGGGACACTGCAGAGGGAGCTTTACTCTGTATCTAACCCGTGCTGTACCTGCCCTGGGAGTGTTTGACGGGACAGTGTAGAGGGAGCTTTACTCTGTATCTAACCCGTGCTGTACCTGCCCCGGGAGTGTTTTATGGGGCAGTGCAGAGGGAGCTTTACTCTGTATCTAACCCGTGCTGTACCTGCCCTGGGAGTGTTTGATGGGACAGTGTAGAGGGAGCTTTACTCTGTATCTAACCTGTGCTGTACCTGCCCTGGGAGTGTTTGATGGGACAGTGTAGAGGGGGCTATACTCTGTATCTAACCCATGCTGCACCTGCCCTGGGAGTGTTTGATGGGACAGTGTAGAGGGAGCTTTACTCTGTATCTAACCCGTGCTGTACCTGCCCTGGGAGTGTTTGATGGTACAGTGTACATGGAGCTTTACTCTGTATCTAACCCACGCTGTACCTGCCCTGGGAGTGTTTGATGGGACAGTGTAGAGGGAGCTTGACTCTGTATCTAACCTGTGCTGTACCTGCCCTGGGAGTGTTTGATGGGACAGTGTAGAGGGAGCTTTACTCTGTATCTAACCCGTGCTGTACCTGCCCTGGGAGTGTTTGATGGGACAGTGTAGAGGGGGCTTTACTCTGTATTTAACCCATGCTGTACCTGCCCTGGGAGTGTTTGATGGGACAGTGTAGAGGGAGCTTTACTCTGTATCTAACCCGTGCTGTACCTGCCCTGGGAGTGTTTGATGGGACAGTGTAGAGGGAACTTTACTCTGTATCTAACCTGTGTTGTACCTGCCCTGGGAGTGTTTGGTGGGACAGTGTAGACAGAGCTTTACCCTGTATCTATCCCGTGCTGTACCTGCCCTGGGAGTGTTTGATGGGACAGTGTAGAGGGAGCTTTACTCTGTATCTAACCCGTGCTGTACCTGCCCTGGGAGTGTTTGATGGGACAGTGCAGAGGGAGCTTTACTCTGTATCTAACCCGTGCTGTACCTGCCCAGGGAGTGTTTGATGGGACAGTGTAGAGGGAGCTTTACCCTGTATCTAACCCGTGCTGTACCTGCCCCAGGAGTGTTGATGGGACAGTGTAGAGGGAGCTTTACTCTGTATCTAACCCGTGCTGTACCTGCCCTGGGAATGTTTGATGGGACAGTGTAGAGGGAGCTTTACTCTGTATCTAACCCGTGCTGTACCTGCCCTGGGAGTGTTTGATGGGACAGTGTAGAGGGAGCTTAACTCTGCATCTAACCTGTGCTGTACCTGCCCTGGGAGTGTTTGATGGGACAGTGTAGAGGGAGCTTTACTCTGTATCTAACCCGTGCTGTACCTGCCCTGGGAGTGTTTGATGGGACAGTGTAGAGTGAGCTTTACTCTGTATCTAACCCGTGCTGTACCTGCCCTGGGAGTGTTTGATGGGACAGTGTAGAGGGAGCTTTACTCTGTATCTAACCCGTGCTGTACCTGCCCTGGGAGTGTTTGATGGGACAGTGCAGAGGGAGCTTTACGCTGTATCTAACCCGTGCTGTACCTGCCCTGGGAGTGTTTGATGGGACAGCGTAGAGGGAGCTTTACTCTGTATCTAACCCGTGCTGTACCTGCCCCAGGAGTGTTGATGGGACAGTGTAGAGGGAGCTTTACTCTGTATCTAACCCGTGCTGTACCTGCCCTGGGAGTGTTTGATGGGGCAGTGTAGAGGGAGCTTTACTCTGTATCTAACCCGTGCTGTACCTGCCCTGGGAGTGTTTGATGGGTCAGTGTACATGGAGCTTTACTCTGTATCTAACCCGCGCTGTACCTGCCCTGGGAGTGTTTGATGGGACAGTGTAGAGGGAGCTTTACTCTGTATCTAACCTGTGCTGTACCTGCCCTGGGAGTGTTTGATGGGAGAGTGTAGAGGGAGCTTTACTCTGTATCTAACCCGTGCTGTACCTGCCCTGGGAATGTTTGATGGGACAGTGTAGCGGGAGCTTTACTCTGTATCTAACCCGTGTAGAGGGAGCTTTACTCTGCATCTAACCTGTGCTGTACCTGTCCTGGGAGTGTTTGATGGGACAGTGCAGAGGGAGCTTTACTCTGTATCTAACCCGTGCTGTACCTGCCCTGGGAGTGTTTGATGGGACAGTGTAGAGGGGGCTTTACTCTGTATCTAACCCGTGCTGTACCTGCCCTGGGAGTGTTTGATGGGACAGTGTAGAGGGAGCTTTACTCTGTATCTAACCCGTGCTGTACCTGCCCTGGGAGTGTTTGATGGGACAGTGTAGAGGGAGCTTTACTCTGGATCTAACCTGTGCTGTACCTGCCCTGGGAGTGTTTGATGGGACAGTGTAGAGGGAGCTTTACTCTGTATCTAACCCGTGCTGTACCTGCCCTGGGAGTGTTTGATGGGACAGTGTAGAGGAAGCTTTACTCTGTATCTAACCCGTGCTGTGCCTGCCCTGGGAGTGTTTGATGGGACAGTGTAGAGGGAGCTTTACTCTGTATCTAACCCGTGCTGTACCTGCCCTGGGAGTGTTTGATGGGACAGTGTAGAGGAAGCTTTACTCTGTATCTAACCCGTGCTGTGCCTGCCCTGGGAGTGTTTGATGGGACAGTGTAGAGGGAGCTTTACTCTGTATCTAACCCGTGCTGTACCTGCCCTGGGAGTGTTTGATGGGACAGTGTAGAGGGAGCTTTACTCTGTATCTAACCCGTGCTGTACCTGCCCTGGGAGTGTTTGATGGGACAGTGTAGAGGGAGCTTTACTCTGTATCTAACCCGTGCTGTACCTGTCCTGGGAGTGTTTGATGGGACAGTGTAGAGGGAGCTTTACTCTGTATCTAACCCGTGCTGTACCTGCCCTGGGAGTGTTTGATGGGACAGTGTAGAGAGGGCTTCACTCTGCATCTAACCCGTGCTGTACCTGCCCTGGGAGTGTTTGATGGGACAGTGTAGAGGGAGCTTTACTCTGTATCTAACCCGTGCTGTACCTGCCCTGGGAGTGTTTGATGGGACAGTGTAGAGGGGGTTTACTCTGTATCTAACCCATGCTGTACCTGCCCTGGGAGTGTTTGACGGGACAGTGTAGAGGGAGCTTTACTCTGTATCTAACCCGTGCTGTACCTGCCCTGGGAGTGTTTGATGGGACAGTGTAGAGGGAGCTTTACTCTGTATCTAACCCGTGCTGTACCTGCCCTGGGAGTGTTTGATGGGACAGTGTAGAGGGAGCTTTACTCTGTATCTAACCTGTGCTGTACCTGCCCTGGGAGTGTATGATGGGACAGTGTAGAGGGGGCTATACTCTGTATCTAACCCATGCTGCACCTGCCCTGGGAGTGTTTGATGGGACAGTGTAGAGGGAGCTTTACTCTGTATCTAACCCGTGCTGTACCTGCCCTGGGAGTGTTTGATGGTACAGTGTACATGGAGCTTTACTCTGTATCTAACCCGCGCTGTACCTGCCCTGGGAGTGTTTGATGGGACAGTGTAGAGGGAGCTTGACTCTGTATCTAACCTGTGCTGTACCTGCCCTGGGAGTGTTTGATGGGACAGTGTAGAGGGAGCTTTACTCTGTATCTAACCCGTGCTGTACCTGCCCTGGGAGTGTTTGATGGGACAGTGTAGAGGGGGCTTTACTCTGTATTTAACCCATGCTGTACCTGCCCTGGGAGTGTTTGATGGGACAGTGTAGAGGGAGCTTTACTCTGTATCTAACCCGTGCTGTACCTGCCCTGGGAGTGTTTGATGGGACAGTGTAGAGGGAACTTTACTCTGTATCTAACCTGTGTTGTACCTGCCCTGGGAGTGTTTGGTGGGACAGTGTAGACAGAGCTTTACCCTGTATCTATCCCGTGCTGTACCTGCCCTGGGAGTGTTTGATGGGACAGTGTAGAGGGAGCTTTACTCTGTATCTAACCCGTGCTGTACCTGCCCTGGGAGTGTTTGATGGGACAGTGCAGAGGGAGCTTTACTCTGTATCTAACCCGTGCTGTACCTGCCCAGGGAGTGTTTGATGGGACAGTGTAGAGGGAGCTTTACCCTGTATCTAACCCGTGCTGTACCTGCCCCAGGAGTGTTGATGGGACAGTGTAGAGGGAGCTTTACTCTGTATCTAACCCGTGCTGTACCTGCCCTGGGAGTGTTTGATGGGGCAGTGTAGAGGGAGCTTTACTCTGTATCTAACCCGTGTTGTACCTGCCCTGGGAGTGTTTGATGGAACAGTGTAGAGGGAGCTTTACTCTGTATCTAACCCGTGCTGTACCTGCCCTGGGAATGTTTGATGGGACAGTGTAGAGGGAGCTTTACTCTGTATCTAACCCGTGCTGTACCTGCCCTGGGAGTGTTTGATGGGACAGTGTAGAGGGAGCTTTACTCTGCATCTAACCTGTGCTGTACCTGCCCTGGGAGTGTTTGATGGGACAGTGTAGAGGGAGCTTTACTCTGTATCTAACCCGTGCTGTACCTGCCCTGGGAGTGTTTGATGGGACAGTGTAGAGTGAGCTTTACTCTGTATCTAACCCGTGCTGTACCTGCCCTGGGAGTGTTTGATGGGACAGTGTAGAGGGAGCTTTACTCTGTATCTAACCCGTGCTGTACCTGCCCTGGGAGTGTTTGATGGGACAGTGCAGAGGGAGCTTTACGCTGTATCTAACCCGTGCTGTACCTGCCCTGGGAGTGTTTGATGGGACAGCGTAGAGGGAGCTTTACTCTGTATCTAACCCGTGCTGTACCTGCCCCAGGAGTGTTGATGGGACAGTGTAGAGGGAGCTTTACTCTGTATCTAACCCGTGCTGTACCTGCCCTGGGAGTGTTTGATGGGGCAGTGTAGAGGGAGCTTTACTCTGTATCTAACCCGTGCTGTACCTGCCCTGGGAGTGTTTGATGGGACAGTGTACATGGAGCTTTACTCTGTATCTAACCCGCGCTGTACCTGCCCTGGGAGTGTTTGATGGGACAGTGTAGAGGGAGCTTTACTCTGTATCTAACCTGTGCTGTACCTGCCCTGGGAGTGTTTGATGGGACAGTGTAGAGGGAGCTTTACTCTGTATCTAACCCGTGCTGTACCTGCCCTGGGAATGTTTGATGGGACAGTGTAGCGGGAGCTTTACTCTGTATCTAACCCGTGTCGAGGGAGCTTTACTCTGCATCTAACCTGTGCTGTACCTGCCCTGGGAGTGTTTGATGGGACAGTGTAGAGGGAGCTTTACTCTGTATCTAACCCGTGCTGTACGTGCCCTGGGAGTGTTTGATGGGACAGTGTTGAGTGAGCTTTACTCTGTATCTAACCCGTGCTGTACCTGCCCTGGGAGTGTTTGATGGGACAGTGTAGAGGAAGCATTACTCTGTATCTAACCCGTGCTGTGCCTGCCCTGGGAGTGTTTGATGGGACAGTGTAGAGGGAACTTTACTCTGTATCTAACCCGTGCTGTACCTGCCCT
Organism: Somniosus microcephalus; assembly: GCF_052327205.1. Taxonomy (NCBI): domain Eukaryota; kingdom Metazoa; phylum Chordata; class Chondrichthyes; order Squaliformes; family Somniosidae; genus Somniosus; species Somniosus microcephalus. The sequence goes on along the minus strand of NW_028225182.1, from coordinate 48,809,205 downwards.
GGGAGTGTTTGATGGGACAGTGTAGAGGGAGCTTTACTCTGTATCTAACCCGTGCTGTACCTGCCCTGGGAGTGTTTGATGGGACAGTGTAGAGGGAGCTTTACTCTGTATCTAACCCGTGCTGCACCTGTCCTGGGAGTGTTTGATGGGACAGTGCAGAGGGAGCTTTACTCTGTATCTAACCCGTGCTGTACCTGCCCTGGGAGTGTTTGATGGGACAGTGTAGAGGGGGCTTTACTCTGTATCTAACCCGTGCTGTACCTGCCCTGGGAGTGTTTGATGGGACAGTGTAGAGGGAGCTTTACTCTGTATCTAACCCATGCTGTACCTGCCCTGGGAGTGTTTGATGGGACAGTGTAGAGGGGGCTTTACTCTGTATCTAACCTATGCTGTACCTGCCCTGGGAGTGTTTGACGGGACAGTGTAGAGGGAGCTTTACTCTGTATCTAACCCGTGCTGTACCTGCCCTGGGAGTGTTTGATGGGACAGTGTAGAGGGAGCATTACTCTGTATCTAACCCGTGCTGTACCTGCCCTGGGAGTGTTTGATGGGACAGTGTAGAGGGAGCTTTACTCTGTATCTAACCTGTGCTGTACCTGCCCTGGGAGTGTTTGATGGGACAGTGTAGAGGGGGCTTTACTCTGTATCTAACCCATGCTGTCCCTGCCTTGGGAGTGTTTGATGGGACAGTGTAGAGGGAGCTTTACTCTGTATCTAACCCGTGCTGTACCTGCCCTGGGAGTGTTTGATGGGACAGTGCACATGGAGCTTTACTCTGTATCTAACCCGCGCTGTACCTGCCCTGGGAGTGTTTGATGGGACAGTGTAGAGGGAGCTTTACTCTGTATCTAACCTGTGCTGTACCTGCCCTGGGAGTGTTTGATGGGACAGTGTAGAGGGAGCTTTACTCTGTATCTAACCCGTGCTGTACCTGCCCTGGGAGTGTTTGATGGGACAGTGTAGAGGGAGCTTTACTCTGTATCTAACCCGTGCTGTACCTGACCTGGGAGTGTTTGATGGGACAGTGTAGAGGGAGCTTTACTCTGCATCTAACCTGTGCTGTACCTGCCCTGGGAGTGTTTGATGGGACAGTGTAGAGGGAGCTTTACTCTGTATCTAACCCGTGCTGTCCCTGCCCTGGGAGTGTTTGATGGGACAGTGTAGAGGGAGCTTTACTCTGTATCTAACCCGTGCTGTACCTGCCCTGGGAGTGTTTGATGGGACAGTGTAGAGGAAGCTTTACTCTGTATCTAACCCGTGCTGTGCCTGCCCTGGGAGTGTTTGATGGGGCAGTGTAGAGGGAGCTTCACTCTGTATCTAACCTGTGCTGTACCTGCCCTGGGAGTGTTTGATGGGACAGCGTAGAGGGAGCTTTACTCTGTATCTAACCCGTGCTGTACCTGCCCTGGCAGTGTTTGATGGGACAGCGTAGAGGGAGCATTCCTCTGTATCTAACCCGTGCTGTACCTGCCCTGGGAGTGTTTGATGGGACAGTGTCGAGGGAGCTTTACTCTGTATCTAACCCGTTCTGTACCTGCCCTGGGAGTGTTTGATGGGACAGTGTAGAGGGAGCTTTACTCTGTATCTAACCCGTGCTGTACCTGCCCTGGGAGTGTTTGATGGGACAGTGTAGAGGGGGCTTTACTCTGTATCTAACCCGTGCTGTACCTGCCCTGGGAGTGTTTGATGGGACAGTGTAGAGGGAGCTTTACTCTGTATCTAACCCGTGCTGTACCTGCCCTGGGAGTGTTTGATTGGACAGTGTAGAGGGGGCTTTACTCTGTATCTAACCCGTGCTGTACCTGCCCTGGGAGTGTTTGATGGGACAGTGTAGAGGGAGCTTTACTCTGTATCTAACCCGTGCTGTACCTGCCCTGGGAGTGTTTGATGGGACAGTGTAGAGGGAGCTTTACTCTGTATCTAACCCGTGCTGTACCTGCCCTGGGAGTGTTTGATGGGACAGTGTAGAGGAACTTTACTCTGTATCTAACCTGTGTTGTACCTGCCCTGGGAGTGTTTGGTGGGACAGTGTAGACAGAGCTTTACCCTGTATCTATCCCGTGCTGTACCTGCCCTGGGAGTGTTTGATGGGACAGTGTAGAGGGAGCTTTACTCTGTATCTAACCCGTGCTGTACCTGCCCCAGGAGTGTTGATGGGACAGTGTAGAGGGAGCTTTACTCTGTATCTAACCCGTGCTGTACCTGCCCCAGGAGTGTTGATGGGACAGTGTAGAGGGAGCTTTACTCTGTATCTAACCCGTGCTGTACCTGCCCTGGGAGTGTTTGATGGGGCAGTGTAGAGGGAGCTTTACTCTGTATCTAACCCGTGCTGTACCTGCCCTGGGAGTGTTTGATGGGACAGTGTAGAGGGAGCTTTACTCTGTATCTAACCCGTGCTGTACCTGCCCCAGGAGTGTTGTTGGGACAGTGTAGAGGGAGCTTTACTCTGTACCTAACCCGTGCTGTACCTGCCCCGGGAGTGTTTGATGGGACAGTGTAGAGGGAGCTTTACTCTGTATCTAACCCGTGCTGTACCTGCCCTGGGAGTGTTTGATGGGACAGTGTAGAGGGAGCTTTACTCTGTATCTAACCCGTGCTGTACCTGCCCTGGGAGTGTTTGATGGGACAGTGTAGAGGGAGCTTTACTCTGTATCTAACCCGTGCTGTACCTGCCCTGGGAGTGTTTGATGGGACAGTGTAGAGGGAGCTTTACTCTGTATCTAACCCGTGCTGTACCTGTCCTGGGAGTGTTTGATGGGACAGTGTAGAGGGAGCTTTACTCTGTATCTAACCCGTGCTGTACCTGCCCTGGGAGTGTTTGATGGGACAGTGCAGAGGCAGCTTTACTCTGTATCTAACCCGTGCTGTACCTGCCCCGGGAGTGTTTGATGGGACAGTGTAGAGGGAGCTTTACTCTGTATCTAACCCGTGCTGTACCTGCCCCAGGAGTGTTGATGGGACAGTGTAGAGGGAGCTTTACTCTGTATCTAACCCGTGCTGTACCTGCCCCAGGAGTGTTGATGGGACAGTGTAGAGGGAGCTTTACTCTGTATCTAACCCGTGCTGTACCTGCCCTGGGAGTGTTTGATGGGACAGTGTACATGGAGCTTTACTCTGTATCTAACCCGCGCTGTACCTGCCCTGGGAGTGTTTGATGGGACAGTGTAGAGGGAGCTTTACTCTGTATCTAACCTGTGCTGTACCTGCCCTGGGAGTGTTTGATGGGACAGTGTAGAGGGAGCTTTACTCTGTATCTAACCCGTGCTGTACCTGCCCTGGGAATGTTTGATGGGACAGTGTAGAGGGAGCTTTACTCTGTATCTAACCCGTGCTGTACCTGCCCTGGGAGTGTTTGATGGGACAGTGTAGAGGGAGCTTTACTCTGCATCTAACCTGTGCTGTACCTGCCCTGGGAGTGTTTGATGGGACAGTGTAGAGGGAGCTTTACTCTGTATCTAACCCGTGCTGTACTTGCCCTGGGAGTGTTTGATGGGACAGTGTAGAGTGAGCTTTACTCTGTATCTAACCCGTGCTGTACCTGCCCTGGGAGTGTTTGATGGGACAGTGTAGAGGAAGCTTTACTCTGTATCTAACCCGTGCTGTGCCTGCCCTGGGAGTGTTTGATGGGACAGTGTAGAGGGAGCTTTACTCTGTATCTAACCTGTGCTGTACCTGCCCTGGGAGTGTTTGATGGGATAGTGTAGAGGGAGCTTTACTCTGTATCTAACCCGTGCTGTACCTGCCCTGGGAGTGTTTGACGGGACAGTGTAGAGGGAGCTTTACTCTGTATCTAACCCGTGCTGTACCTGCCCTGGGAGTGTTTGATGGGACAGTGTAGAGGGAGCTTTACTCTGTATCTAACCCGTGCTGTACCTGCCCTGGGAGTGTTTGATGGGACAGTGTAGAGGGAACTTTACTCTGTATCTAACCCGTGCTGTACCTGCCCCAGGAGTGTTGATGGGACAGTGTAGAGGGAACTTTACTCCGTATCTAACCCGTGCTGTACCTGCCCTGGGAGTGTTTGATGGGACAGTGTAGAGGGAGCTTTACTCTGTATCTAACCCATGCTGTACCAGCCCTGGGAGTGTTTGATGGGACAGTGTAGAGGGAACTTTACTCTGTATCTAACCTGTGTTGTACCTGCCCTGGGAGTGTTTGCTGGGACAGTGTGGAGGGAGCTTTACTCTGTATCTAACCAGTGCTGTACCTGCCCTGGGAGTGTTTGATGGGACAGTGTAGAGGGAGCTTTACTCTGTATCTAGCCCGTGCTGTACCTGCCCTGGGAGTGTTTGATGCGACAGTGTAGAGGGAGCTTTACTCTGTCTCTAACCCGTGCTGTACCTGCCCTGGGAGTGTTTGATGGGACAGTGTAGAGGGAGCTTTACTCTGTATCTAACCCGTGCTGTACCTGCCCTGGGAGTGTTTGATTGGGACAGTGTAGAGGGAGCTTTACTCTGTATCTAACCCCGTGCTGTACCTGCCCTGGGAGTGTTTGATTGGGACAGTGTAGAGGGAGCTTTACTCTGTATCTAACCTGTGCTGTACCTGCCCTGGGAGTGTTTGATGGGACAGTGCAGAGGGAGCTTTACTCTCTCTAACTCATGCTGTACCTGCCCTGGGAGTGTTTGATGGGACAGTGTAAGGGAGCTTTACTCTGTATCTAACCCGTGCTGTACCTGTCCTGGGAGTGTTTGATGGGACAGTGTAAGGGAGCTTTACTCTGTATCTAACCTGTGCTGTACCTGCCCTGGGAGTGTTTGATGGGACCGTGAAATACCGGGCTGTTGCTTGGGAACCAAAGCCCAGTGATGTGATTTAACAGACCCGCCTGCGGTCTTGGGTTAGGGCCCCCTCGATTCCGCCCGACCGAAGACGTACCGTTCTGGTGCCACTGCAATGTGGAGTTCAGCTTCAAAGGGCTGTCCTTGGCTGCCCAGTCGCCGCTGGTCGCTTTAACGAGACGCTCATGGTTGGATCGGATCCACACGTACGGGCACTGGTACTTGGCGTAACCGGCCAAGAGGAAGAGGGTGCAGTTCAGTTCCTGTTAGAAACAGGCGTTGCATTAGGCAGGCTCAGCGCACGATGCGAAGCACCGACGCAAACATTAATGAGAACGCAGTGAGTGAGGTCAAGTAAAAGGAGAGTGCAGCCATGTTAGATCAATGTAGCGCCACTCTCCCGAAACCTGTTGTATCTGCAGCAAAGGAGAGCGCAGCCGTGTTAGATCAATATAGCGCCACTCTCCCGAAACCTGCTGTATCTGCAGCAAAGGAGAATCCCTCCGTTACTTACTGGCAGTGCTATTTCTCGATCACACGGAGAGGCTGGAGGCAGCCCCACATCTATGTGTCCACAACCACTCATCCTGAGAAAGAAAGGAAAAGAAATTATCAAAAGGAGAGGGAAAAAGGGAGAGCGTAGGAAGGAGGATAAGAATGCAGGAAGGAAGGAAGGAGGGAGTGAAGGAAGAAAGGAAGGAGTGAAGGAAGGAAGGAAGGGAGGAAGGAGGGAAGGAGGGCATGAAGGAAGGTGGGAGTGAAGAGGGGAAGGGAGGAGGGAAGGAAGGAGGGAATGAAGGAAGGTGGGAGTGAAGAGGGGAAGGAAGGAGGGAAGGAAGGAGGGAAGGAGGGCGTGAAGGAATGTGGGAGTGAAGAGGGGAAGGAAGGAGGGAAGGAAGGAAGGAAGGAGGGAAGGAGGGCGTGAAGGAAGGTGGGAGTGAAGAGGGGAAGGAAGGAGGGAAGGAAGGAAGGAAGGAGGGAAGGAGGGAAGGAGGGCGTGAAGGAAGGTGGGAGTGAAGAGGGGAAGGAAGGAGGGAAGGAGGGAAGGAAGGAGGGAAGGAGGGCGTGAAGGAAGGTGGGAGTGAAGAGGGGAAGGAAGGAGGGAAGGAAGGAAGGAAGGAGGGAAGGAGGGAAGGAGGGCGTGAAGGAAGGTGGGAGTGAAGAGGGGAAGGAAGGAGGGAAGGAAGGAAGGAAGGAGGGAATGAAGGAAGGTGGGAGTGAAGAGGGGAAGGAAGGAGGGAAGGAAGGAGGGAAGGAGGGAAGGAGGGAAGGAGGGCGTGAAGGAAGGTGGGAGTGAAGAGGGGAAGGAAGGAGGGAAGGAAGGAAGGAAGGAGGGAATGAAGGAAGGTGGGAGTGAAGAGGGGAAGGAAGGAGGGAAGGAAGGAGGGAAGGAGGGAAGGAGGGCATGAAGGAAGGTGGGAGTGAAGAGGGGAAGGAAGGAGGGAAGGAAGGAGGGAAGGAGGGCATGAAGGAAGGTGGGAGTGAAGCGGGGAAGGAAGGAGGGAAGGAAGGAAGGAAGGAGGGAAGGAGGGAAGGAGGGCGTGAAGGAAGGTGGGAGTGAAGAGGGGAAGGAAGGAGGGAAGGAAGGAGGGAAGGAGGGTGTGAAGGAAGGTGGGAGTGAAGCGGGGAAGGAAGGAGGGAAGGAAGGAAGGAGTTAAGGAAGGAGGGAAGGAGGGCGTGAAGGAAGGTGGGAGTGAAGAGGGGAAGGAAGGAAGGAAGGAGTGAAGGAAGGAAGGAGGGAAGGAGGGAAGGAGGGCGTGAAGGAAGGTGGGAGTGAAGAGGGGAAGGAAGGAGGGAAGGAAGGAAGGAAGGAGGGAAGGAAGGAAGGGAGGGAAGAAGGATGGAATGAAGGTGTGAAGGAAGAAGGGAAGGCGGAAGGAGAGAAGGAAAGAATTAATTACAAGCACAGTCACTGGTGTTATAGAGGCAAACGCAGCAACCAATTTCCACAGAACAAGATCCCCAAACCAGCAATAACCAGTTGACCAGTTGAAGTGTTTCCCGTGATGTTGGTTGAGGATCAAATGTTGGCCCAGGACACTGGGAGAACTCCCTGCTCCGCTTCCAATATTGCCATGAGATCTGGGTGTCCTCGTGCAAGAAACACAGAAAGTTAGCCTGCAGGTACCGCAAGCAATAAGGAAGGCCAATGGAATGTTGGCCTTTATTACAGGGGGGTTGGAGTATAAGAGTGAGGAAGTCTTGCTACAATTGTACAGGGCCTTGGTGAGACCACACCTGGAGTACTGGGCACAGTTCTGGTCTCCTTCTCTAAGGAAGGATATACTTGCCTTGGAGGCGGTGCAACGAAGGTTCACTAGATTGATTCCTGAGATGAGAGGGCTGTCCTATGAGGAGAGATTGTGTCGATTGGGCCGATACTCTCTGGAGTTTAGAAGAAATGAGAGGTGATCTCATTGAAAACATACAAGATTCTGAGGGGGATTGACAGGGTAGATGCTGAGAGGTTGTTTCCCCTGGCTGGAGAGTCTAGAACTAGGGGTCACAGTCTCAGGATAAGGGGTCGGCCATTTAAGACTGAGATGAGGAATTTCTTCACTCAGAGGGTGGTGAATCTTTGAAAATTCTCTGCCCAGAGGGACTGTGAATGCTGAGTCTTTGAGTATATTCAAGGCTGGAGGATCGATAGATTTTTGGACTCTAGGGGAATCGAGGGACATGGGGATCGGGCCGGGAAAAGTGGAGTTGAGGTCAAAGATCAGCCATGATCTTATTGAATGGCGGAGCAGGCTCGAGGGGCTGAATGGCCAACTCCTGCTCCTATTTCTGATGTTCTTATGTTCTCTATCCACCTGAATGGCCAGGCTGGGATTCAGTTTAGCATCCCCATCCCATCCAAAAGATGGATAGAGGCGGAATAGGAGATGATGGGGGGAGAGAGAAGGCGGATCCAGCACAGCTATGCGTTCCCCAGATAAGTCATTAGTACTGCTGGGCGACTGCCTGGGAGAAACGAGCCCCACTCCGTGTTTGGGTGTTCCCGTGAGGAGTGACGCTTGTAGGGAACGCTGGCTGAGGAACGAGGTCCTGAACTCATGCGGGGAAGTTCAATGGCGTCAGTTTTCCCTTGATATGAGCTGGTCCACCCAACAGGACTAGCCAGTGACATGAATCAGTCATTCATGAAAGAAAGATTTATGAAATAATTACTGAGTGGCCTCCCGGGTGGCGCTGTCCAGGGAGAGTATAAATACTCGAGCGCGGGCCCAGCTTGCGCAGGACATTCTTTAACAGGAACTAGTGAAGGGACACAACTAGACCTCCATGTTGTAAAGCAGTTGATTAAAGCTTTAACGCTTAGACAAAGTGCCTAGTAGTTTTCTTACGTCAGCCAGAAAGAGGAGAAAAACCCCACGTGAATGAGGGAGAGTGGGATTTAGGGATAGGGAAATCCTGGGACTCCGCACTGTGGCCACCTGCTCGGGGGGGGCAAGCCCGAACTCAACTGCACCAACTGAAACGCAGGGCAGGGGCCGGCAACACCTTTTTATTCGTTCCTGGATGTGGGCAAGGCCGAGCATTTATTGCCCATCCCCTAATTGCCCTTGAGAAGGTGGTGGTGAGCCGCATTCTTGAACCGCTGCAGCCCGTGTGGTGAAGGTGCTCCCACAGTACTGTTAGGGAGGGAGTTCCAGGATTTTGACCCAGCGACGATGAAGGATCAGCCGATATATTTCCAAGTCGGGATGGCGTGTGTGACTTGGAAGGGAACTTGGGAGGTGGTGGTGTTCCCATGCGCCTGCTGCCCTGGTCCTTCTAGAGGTCGCAGGTTTGGGAGGTGCTGCCGAAGAAGCCTTGGCAAGTTGCTGCAGTGCATCTTGTAGATGGTACACACTGCAGCCACGGTACGCCGGTGGTGGAGGGAGTGAATGTTTAAGGTGGTGGATGGGGTGCCAATCAACAGCGGGAAAGAGGAAAGGTTAAGGGTTCAGGTAGATTCTGATGCCAGAGCTCCCGTCCGACACATGAGCTGGTTTTCTCTGTCGCGGGTCTTCGGTAATTGTTCTCACTGATCGCGAGCTCGCTGGCGGGTTTCCTGCCGTCTGCCGGTCAACGCCCTACGGGGTGGGGGTGGTGGAAACGGCGTCGTTACCTCTTCTGTGATCGCAGCGACGTCAGGAGAGATCGGTCATCGTAGGGTAGCTCGCCAACTCCGAAACCCTCGCTGGGAGAATTAATCAGGCTCCCGGGAAAACTAGCCGACTGCCAGCTCTGAAGAGAAACAGATAGGAAGAGATATAGCGTTCAGAGAGAGATAGAAATGTCAGCACAGCAGGAGGCCTTTCTGCCCATTGTGCATGGCCTCAAATAACGTAGAACGTACAGCACAGAAACAGGCCATTGGGCCCAGTTGGTCCATGCCACACCAGCCTCCTCCCACCCGACTTCACCTAACGATTTGGACAGGTTGGGTGATTGGGCAGATGCAGTATAATGTGGATAAATGCGAGGTTATCCACGTCGGTGGCAAAAACAGGAAGGCAGATTATTATCTGAACGGCAATAGATTGGGAGAAGGGGAAGTGCAACGAGACCTGGGTGTCCTTGTGCACCAGACGCTGAAGGTAAGCGTGCAGGTGCAGCAGGCGGTTAAGAAGGCAAATGGTATGTTGGCCTTCATAGCGAGAGGGTTCGAGTACAGGAGCAAGGATGTCTTGCTGCAGTTGTACAGGGCCTTGGTGAGACCACATCTTGAGTATTGTGTGCAGTTTTGGTCGCCTTATCTGAGGAAGGATGTTCTTGCCGTGGAGGGAGTGCAGCGAAGATTCACCAGACTGATACCTGGGATGGCAGGAATGACATATGAGGAGAGATTGGGTTGATTGGGCTTATATTCGCTAGAGTTTAGAAGAATGAGAGGGGATCTCATTGAAACTTATAAAAATTCTAACAGGACTAGACAGACTAGATGCTGGAAGGATGTTCCCGATGGCGGAGGAGTCCAGAACCAGAGGTCACAGTCTAAGGGGTAAGCCATTTAGGACTGAGATGAGGTGGAATTTCTTCACCCAGAGAGTGGTGAACCTGTGGAATTTCTGCCACACAGGGCAGTTGAGGCCAATTCATTAAATATATTCAAGAAGGGATATATTTCTTGAGTCTCAAGGGATATGGGGAGAAAGCAGGGACAGGGTACTGAATTTGGATGATCAGCCATGATCTCATTAAATGGCGGAGCAGGCTCAAGGGGCCGAATGGCCTACTCCTGCTCCTATCTTCTATGTTTCTATGTTGCTGACCCTATCAGCATAACCTTCTAATTGGTATAAAACACTGTTTAGGTCAGTGAGAAACTGCTGAAATACATTTCACATCCAACCCTTACAGCTAGCAGACAGAGTCCCAACAGTTCATTAGGAAAAAACAGACCTAGGTCCATCTGATTCACCTTCTACCATCCTGGTAGTCGTGGGATACAACGATAATGGAGTTGTCGACTCATCGTGGTGATCAACCTCTATCAATTAGATAGCGGTGGAGAGCTTTGGTAACCATAGGTCCAAAGTCACCTGTTCCTCCCAAGCACGCTGCACTTCCATCCCATCAGTCTGGGTTTTGGACTTGAACCCAGGTCCAAGGCCAGAATCTAACCCACTGAACATCTAGTTCTTCCAAATGGGCTCAATCGTTCTCACCCAATGTCCACCCACAATTACTTATCGACCGGGGGCCACCGAGTAGTCATCAGGGGCAGATATCCTACAACAAGAACAACATCACCTTGCATTTATATAGCATAGTGAAACATCCCCCCAAGACGCTTCACAGGAGCGATTATCAAACAAAATGTGACACCCAGCCACATAAGGTGATATTAGGGCAGGTGACCAAAAACTTGGTCAAAGAGGTAGAATTTAAGGAGAGTCTTAAAGGAGCAGAGAGAGGCGGAGAGGTTTAGGGAGGGAATTCCAGAGCTTAGGGCCCAGGCAGCTGAAGGCACAGCCACCAATAGTGGAGCGATTATAATCTGGAATTCGCAAAAGGGCAGAATCGGAGGAGCGCAGAGATCTCGGGTGGGGGGGGGGTGGTTGTAGGGCTGGAGGAGGTTACAGAGGTAGGGAAGGGCGAGGCCATGGAGGGATTTGAAAACAATGATGAGGATTTTCCTGGCTGTGTTTCCCCCCACCAGCTTAGCCCAAGGACACTGTCGTTAATTGTGGAATCCCAACGGCTACTGCGGCCGAGATCAGCGAGCACAGCACAGGCCAGCAATTAAACTTGGGACCTTCTGCTTTGTACGGTCTCATTCTACACCGGCACCTTTGCCCACTAGGGAATGCTCCTGAAGCTCAGTGAGAAGAATAGGACTTCTACGCCGTGCCAAGGCTGCAGGGCTACTTACTGACATGAGCAGCCTGCGGGTGGTGCTGTCCAGGGAGAGTATAAATACTCGGGCACGGGCCCAGCTTGTGCAGGACATTCTTAACAGGAACTAGTGAAGGACACAACTAGACCTCCATGTTGTAAAACAGTTGATTGAAGCTTTGTTTACCGCTTAGACCAAGTGCCTAGTAGTTTTCTTATGTCACTTACCACATCCTCGTTCACCACGGTTAGCAGCAGCTCCTCGCGGCCCCGCAGCCATGGCTGGAAGTAGCGGAAACCCTGAGGGAGAGATCAGGAGAAAACATGGCAGCCGTCACTGGAATGGCTGGGCAGGCCCGCGATTTTCCACAACATTAGCTCTCTGTCGCACCTGGACTGTAAGGTCTGACAGCAGCCTCGCCTCTGAGTCAGAAGGTTTGTGGGTCCCCACTCCAGAGACTTGAGCACAAAATCGAGGCTGACACTCCCAGGGCAGTGCTGAGGGAGCGCCGCACTGTCGGAGGGGCAGTACTGAGGGAGTGCCGCACTGTCGGAGGGGCAGTACTGAGTGAGTGCTGCACTGTCGGAGGGGCAGTACTGAGGGAGCACCGCACTGTCGGAGGGGCAGTACTGAGGGCGTGCTGCACTGTCAGAGGGGCAGTACTGAGGGAGTGCCGCACTGTCGGAGGGGCAGTGCTGAGGGAGCACCGCACTGTCGGAGGGGCAGTACTGAGGGAGCGCCGCATTGTCAGAGGGTCAGTACTGAGGGAGCGCCGCACTGTCGGAGGGGCAGTACTGAGGGAGCGCTGCACTGTCGGAGGGGCAGTACTGAGGGATTACCGCACTGTCGGAGGGGCAGTACTGAGGGAGTGCCGCACTGTCGGAGGGGCAGTACTGAGGGAGCGCCGCACTGTGGGAGGGGCAGTACTGAGGGAGCGCCGCACTGTCGGAGGTGCCGTCTTTCGGATGCGACGTTAAACCGAGGCCCCGTCTGCTCTCTCAGGTGGACGTAAAAGATCCCATGGCACTTTTTCAAAGAAAAGCTGGGGTGTTCTCCCCAGTGTCCTGGGGCCAATATTTATCCCTCAATCAACATCGCTAAAACAGATGATCTGGTCATTATTACATTGCTGTTTGTGGGAGCTTGCTGTGCGCAAATTGGCTGCCATATTTCCTAGGACGATCAGCCATGAGCTTATTGAAAGGCAGAGCAGGTTCAAGGGACCATACGGCCTATTTCCCATGTTCTTATATTCAACATTACAACAGCGACTACACTTAAAAAAAGCACTTTATTGGCTGTAAAGCGATTTAGGACGATCCGAGGCTGTGAAAAGTGCTGGAGAAATGAAAATTCTTTCTTTCTCCCGACCGCCCCCCTTACCTGCAGCGATCCCAGGACCACCAAGTCTCCGAGAAACTCCTGAAGCTTCTTCAGTTCCTTTGTCTTGTCCTAGAAACAATGCATAGGAATCTAATTAATAGGATTACAACCTATTAACTTTGGGAGTGGAACAGCAGGCAATTGAGCAGCGACAACCCTGGAATTCCAACTGGACATCCTCCACGGAGCTCAGGGGCCCGATCTTGCCAGTCCTGGGGAGGCGGGACTGCCGGGAAAATGGCAGAATCTGGGGGGGCGGGTGCCTATCCCGCTCCCAACCCGCCTCCGTGCCATCTTGCCAGGAGGCGGGTCGCCGATCCGCGCCGGGTCCCGTCTCCTGGGAGGCGGGAAGGGGATGACAGCCACTTAACTGCCTGTTAACAAGTAGTTAACAGGCAGATAAGAGGATTAGCCCCATTTTGCCCACACAAGCGCGGGCTTCCCGAAGGCTGCGAAACCCCGCCAGGGTCACCGAGGCGAGCAGTGGGTCTGCGGGGGTCGGAGGGGTGCAAAAGTGCGCTGTGAAGGTAAGTGATGGGTGCAAGTGTGGAGAGGCGAGTATGTGAGGTAAGTGGACAGTGTTAGAAAAAGTTTAACTTTGTTTCTTCCTGCAGGCTTCAATCGGTGGGTATGCGGAGAGTTTCGCACCTCCGCGGTAGAGGTGACAGATGGCCGCTGCATTCTCCAATGCAGCAACCATCTAATTTCTGCAAAAGAGAGAGGTTTGATGAGGTCTTGAATTCAAGAACTCATCAAACTACAGAGAATCTTTGACAGATGAAACGTCGTACGCTGACGTTCTCTGCAACCGGCTTCCCCTTAATTGGCCTGCTGAGCCCGCTGGGCGGGCTTAACAAGGTCAATCAAGGGAAAATAGCGCGGGTTGGCCAGAAGTCAATGGGGGCGGGACTGAAACCCGACAAGTGGGAGTCCCGCCTCCAAAAGCGACTCACTGGCAAAATCCAGCCCAAAGTCTCCATCCCCAAGCCATACAGAGCACAATGCTTCCTTGCCCTGTTGTGTGCCAAGCTAGCTGGTCTCAGCTGGGTGGCAATAGGGGTGTTATAATAGGCTTCATTCAGCAGTACTGGGGCGGGTGCTGCACTGTCGGAGGTGCCGCCTTTCAGATGAGATGTTAAACCAAGGCCCCATCTGCCCTCTCAGGTGGACGTACAAGGAAAGCAAGACTTGCATTTCTATAGCGCCTTTCACTGCCACAGGTTGTCCCAAAGCACTTTACAACCAATGAAGTACTTATTTAAAATGTAGTCACTGTTGTAATGTGGGAAACGCGGCAGCCAATTTGCGCACAGCAAGCTCCTACAATCAGCACTGTGACAATGACCTGATAATCTGGTTTTTTTCAGTGATGTTGAGGGATAAATATTGGCTAGGGCACCAGGGATAGCTTCCCTGCTCTTCCTCGAAATAGTGCCATAGGATCTTCTACGTCCACCTGAGGGGGCAGACAGCCTCGGTTTAACGTCTCATCCGAAAGACGGCCCCTCCGACAGTGCGGCGCTCCCTCAATACTGCCCCTCCGACAGTGCGGCGCTCCCTCAGTACTGCCCCTCCGACAGTGCGGCGCCCCCTCAGTACTGCCCCTCCGACAGTGCGGCGCCCCCTCAGTACTGCCCCTCCGACAGTGCGGCGCTCCCTCAGTACTGCCCCTCCGACAGTGCGGCGCTCCCTCAGTACTGCCCCTCCGACAGTGCGGCGCTCCCTCAGTACTGCCCCTCCGACAGTGCGGCGCTCCCTCAGTACTGCCCCTCCGACAGTGCGGCGCTCCCTCAGTACTGCCCCTCCGACAGTGCGGCGCTCCCTCAGTACTGCCCCTCCGACAGTGCCGCGCTCCCTCAGTACTGCCCCTCCGACAGTGCGGCTCTCACTCAGTACTGCCCCTCCGACAGTGCGGCGCTCCCTCAGTACTGCCCCTCCGACAGTGCGGCACTCCCTCAGTACTGCCCCTCCGACAGTGCGGCGCTCCCTCAGTACTGCCCCTCCGACAGTGCGGCGCTCCCTCAGTACTGCCCCTCCGACAGTGCGGCTCTCACTCAGTACTGCCCCTCCGACAGTGCGGCACTCCCTCAGTACTGCCCCTCCGACAGTGCGGCGCTCCCTCAGTACTGCCCCTCCGACAGTGCAGCGCTCCCTCAGTACTGCCCCTCGCACAGTGCGGCGCTCCCTCAGTACTGCCCCTCCGACAGTGCGGTACTCCCTCAGTACTGCCCCTCCGACAGTGCGGCTCTCACTCAGTACTGCCCCTCCGACAGTGCGGCTCTCACTCAGTACTGCCCCTCCGACAGTGCGGCGCTCCCTCAGTACTGCCCCTCCGACAGTGCGGCACTCCCTCAGTACCGCACTGCGTGTGTCAGCCTAGCTTTTTGTGCTCAAGTCTCTAAAGTGGGACTTGAACCTACAACCTTCTGGCTCCGAGGCGAGGGTGCTATCCACTGAGCCACGACTGGCACTGTTTCAAACTCACGGTCCCATGGCACTATTTCGAAGAAGAGCAGGGGAGTTCTCCCCAGTGTGCTGGCCAATATTTATCCCTCAACCAACATCACTAAATGAGATGATCTGGTCATTTATCTCATTGCACGTTGTGGGAGCTTGCTGTGTGCAAATTGGCTGCCGCCTTTCCGACATTACAACAGCAACGCTTCAAAAAGTGCTTAGTTAGCTGTAAATTGGGACCTCCTGAGGTTGTGAACGGTGCTGTATAAATGCAGAACCTTTGGGAGAACACCAGAGAGAGAAAACAAGATGTTAAATTATCAGCTACAAACACAGCATCACAGCGATCATAAAAATCACATACCTCTGTTGTTGAGCTCATGTTAATCGTTCCCGACAAATTGCAATGCAGCCTGTGGGGGTAAGGTGGAAAATTAAGAACTGTCGGAGGAAAAAAAATATATATATTTCAGTTTGAAAGAGAATCATATACTGAAAACAATTTTCAAATTGCAGTTTTTAAATTGTCTGTGCCTTTTTCGATGCTAGCTTTGTTTATTTCTATTGCAATTTGTCCAAAAATGTATAATTAATGATCTATTACTAGTTTTGCTCCAATTGTCATTTAGTCTCTGCTCACTCAGCAATATTATCATGAAACCTTACTTCTAATATAATGAATGCATCAAATGGACATTAATTCTGCTGGATTTGTGCTTTGCAAAAGAATAATAATTGCTGAATTAAAAGAATGAGGGAGGAGGGGAGAGTGGGTGGGAAATGCCAGTGAAAAGGATGAGGGTTTCTCCTAGCAACTACGCCCCGTCTCCCCTGGCAACTGGGCCCCGTCTCCCCTAGCAACCAGATCCAGGCCCGCTGGAGTGGGGCCTCGCCGACGAGAGCTGCAGGTGCCGCAGGATGGGCCCGGTTCAACTAAATGTGATGCTGCTGGGCGCCACAGCGCCCCACTGTGTTGGGAAGACCACATTGCTGCTTTTTTTTTTGCACCTCTTTCCATCACCAATAATAAAAGGAAGCACAACCAATAAAACTGTAACTTTAACAAAAGCTTTTAAAAGGAAACTGAGCTTGGCCTTGTCCTCAGTCTGATATTTCTTCTCTTAGGCAGTCCCTCGGAACCGAGGATGACTTGCTTCCACACTAAGAATGAGTTCTCAGGTGACGGATGAGTCCAATGCGGGACCTGCAGTCTCTGTCACAGGTGGGGCAGACGGTGGTTGAAGGGGCGGGTGGGTGGGGTGCTTGGGTTGACGCACGCTCCTTGCTTCCGCTTGCTCCCGGCGGAGAGACTCGAGGTGTTCGGCGCCTTCCCGGATGTTTCTCCTCCACTTTGTGCAGTCTTGGGCCAGGGATTCCCAGGTGTCGGTGGGGATGTTTTTTCAAGGAGGCTTTGAGGGTGTCCTTGAAGCGTTTCCTCTGCCCACCTGGGGCTCTCTTGCCGTGCCGGAGCTCCGAGTAGAGCGCTTGTTTTGGGAGTCTCGTATCGGGCATGCGGGCAATGTGACCCGTCCATCGGAGCTGATTGAGCGCGGTCAAAGCTTCGATGCTGGGGATGTTGGCCTGAGCGAGAACACTGACGTTGGTGCGCCTATCCTGCCAATGGATTGGCAGGGTCTTGCGGAGGCAGCGTTGGTGGTACCTCTCCAGTGCTTTGAGGTGCCTGCTGTACATGGTCCATGTCTCTGAGGCATACAGCAGGGCGGGTATCGCTGCTGCTCTGTAGACCATGAGCTTAATCATAATCATATTGTCATTGTTAGTGCACAAGTGCAGTACAATGAAATGTAGGCTTGCGGCTCCCGAGAGTGTACATTTAGATTAAGACATTTAAACATTCAACATTCATTTGGCTTGTAATACATTAACATAAACATAACCATAATAAAGTGCATTGGCAGATGTGCAGGCTTTAGGGTTTATTTGTGGAGTTCAGTAGGATGACAGCCCTGGGAAAGAAGCTGTTCCTAAATCTGGTCGTACGGGTGCGAATGCATCTGTAACATCTCCCAGATGGCAGGAGGGTGAACAGACTGTGGCTGGGGTGGGTAGGGTCTTTGATGAAGGTCCGTGACCTCCGTAAACAGCGTTTCTGGTATATGTGCTCTATGGTGTTTAGTGCCGGGCTTGAGGTCCTGGTCTTCAAACACTCTCTTCCTCAGGCGACCGAAGGCTGCACTGGCACACTGAAGGCGGTGTTGGACTTCGTCGTCGACGTCTGCCCTTGTTGACAGTAGGCTCCCGAGGTATGGAAAGTGGTCCACATTGTCCAAGGCCTTGTCGTGGATTTTGATAATCGGGGGGCAGTACTGTGTGGCGGGGGCAGGTTGGTAGAGGACCTTTGTCTTACGGATGATTAGAGTAAGGCCCATGCTCTCGTACGCTTCGGTGAAGGTGTTGACGATGGTTTGGAGTTCGACCTCCGAGGGATATTTATCCCTTAATCGACATCACTAAAAAAAAAACAGATGATCCGGTCATTATCGCACTGCTGCTTGTGGGAGCTTGCTGTGCGCAAGTTGGCTGCCACATTTCCTACATTACCCGGACTCCAAGGGTTGAGTTACGAGCAGAGATTACACAAACTAGGGTTGTATTCCCTAGAACTTAGAGGGTTAAGGGGGTGCCCTGATCGAAGCTTTCCAGCTATTAAGGGAATGGATAGGGTAGAGAGAGCGAATCTATTGCCACGATAGCAAAATACTTACTGCGGATGCTGGAAATCCGAAATAACAACAGAAAACGCTGGAAAAACTCAGCAGGCCAGGCAACATCCGTGGAGAGAGAAACAGAGTTAACGTTTCAGGTCTGGGACCCTTCGTCAGAACTGAGAAAAAAGCAGGAAATGAAACAGATGAAAAAGCAAGTTTGGGGGCTGGGAAATGGGGGAGGGGATGAAAGAACAAAAGGGAAGGTCAGTGAGAGGTGAAGAGACATTGAGAGATATTCAAGGCGAGACGAGATGGTAATAGGACAGGTAAAGAGACAAAGGATGGTTCTAGATGAAGTGTGAAATACGCTGGCAGAAAGAAGAACAGAAACTATTTCCGCTGGTTGGGGAGTCTCGGACTAGGGGGCAGAGTCTAAAAATTAGAGTCGGACCTTTCAGGAGTGAAGTTAGGAAACACTTCTACACACAAAGGGTGGTCGAAGTTTGGAACTCTCCTCCGCAAACAGCAATTGATGCTGGGTCAATTGTTAATTTTAAATCGGAGATTGATAGCTTTCTATTACCAAAGGTATTGAGGGATATGGGGCAAAGGCGGGTAGATGGAGTTAGGTCACAGATCAGCCACGATCTCATTGAATGGTGGAGCAGGCTCGAGGGGCTGAATGGCCTCCTCCTGTTCCTCTGTTCCTACAACAGTGACTACATATCAAAAAAGTACTTCATTGGCTGGAAAGCGCTTTGAGACGTCCGGTGGTCGTGAAAGGCGCTGTATAAATGCAAGTCTTTCTTTAACAAATCAAATAAAAAAGATTATCCCGAAGGGTGTCCCTCTAGTGCTGTGCTCCCTCAGTACCGCCCCTCCGACAGTGCGGCGCTCCCTCAGTACTGCCCCTCCGACAGTGCGGTGCTCCTTCAGTACTGCCCCTCCGACAGTGCGGTGCTCCCTCAGTACTGCCCCTCTGACAGTGCAGGACTCCCTCAGGACCGCCCCTCCGACAGTGCGGCACTCCCTCAGTAGCGCCCCTCCGACAGTGCAGTGCTCCCTCAGTACTGCCCCTCCGACAGTGCAGTGCTCCCTCAGTACCACCCCTCCGACAGTGAGGCACTCCCTCAGTACCGCCCCTCCGACAGTGCGGCGCTCCCTCAGTACTGCCCCTCCGACAGTGCGGCACTCACTCAGTACTGCCCCTCCGACAGTGCGGCGCTCCCTCAGTACTGCCCCTCCGACAATGCGGCGCTCCCTCAGTACTGCCCCTCCGACAGTGCGGCGCTCCCTCAGTACTGCCCCTCCGACAGTGCGGCTCTCCCTCAGCAGTGCCCCTCCGACAGTGCGGCGCTCCTCAGTACTGCCCCTCCGACAGTGCGGCGCTCCCTCAGTACTGCCCCTCCGACAGTGCGGCGCTCCCTCAGTACAGCCTCTCCGACAGTGCGGCGCTCCCTCAGTACTGCCCCTCCGACAGTGCGGCGCTCCCTCAGCACCGCCCCTCCGACAGTGCGGTGCTCCCTCAGTACCACCCCTCCGACAGTGCCGCTCTCCTCAGCACCGCCCTCCGACAGTGCGGCGCTCCCTCAGTACCGCCCCTCCGACAGTGCGGCGCTCCCTCAGTACCGCCCCTCCGACAGTGCGGCACTCCCTCAGTACCGCCCCTCCGACAGTGCGGCGCTCCCTCAGTACCGCCCCTCCGACAGTGCGGCACTCCCTCAGTACCGCCCCTCCGACAGTGCGGCGCTCCCTCAGTACTGTCCCTCCGACAGTGCGGCGCTCCCTCAGTACTGCCCCTCCGACAGTGCGGCGCTCCCTCAGTACTGCCCCTCCGACAGTGCGGCGCTCCCTCAGTTCTGCCCCTCCGACAGTGCGGCGCTCCCTCAGTACTGCCCCTCCGACAGTGCGGCGCTCCCTCAGTACTGCCCCTCCGACAGTGCGGCACTCCCTCAGTACTGCACTGGAGTGTCGACCTGGATTTTTGTGCTCGAGTCTCTGGACTGGGACCATGAACCCACAACCTTCTGACTCAGAGGTGAGACACACAGAACCACAGCTGACACACTTCAAAATGTACCTCACGTGTTTGTGTGCTTAAAATGTCGCAGCTTGAACCCTCCCATTGTCCATAAGCTGCACCCTCGCCCTCTGCTGGTTAGAAATCAGTATTGCAGAATAAAAATAGGAGAAAGAGAACAACTGCAACTTGCACTAAAACACCAACCGCTTGCACCGAGACAACAACAACTACACCAATTCAACAACAACAACTTACATTTATACAAAAAACGCCACCGATACAACAACAACTTACACAAATACAACAACAACTTACAGTTATACAACAACTTCACTGATACAACAACAACTTACACAATACAACAACTACAACAACTCACATTTATACAACAATTCACGGATACAACAACAACTTACATCAATACAACAACAACTACAACAACTCACATTTATACAACAACTTCACCAATACAATAACAACTTACATTAATACAACAACTACAACAACTTACATGTATACAACAACTTGTATTTTCAAGCCACTTTAACGTAGTAAAACACCCCGAACGTTATCAAATAAAAATCTGCTTTAGTGTTGCTGATTGAGGATAAATATTGTCCCAGGACGGGCTTAAATAAATCCAGAGACTTCTGCCAGTGATGTTGCTACACAATTGCTTAATGTGTTCACATGTCCTTCCTCTGACCCCTATTACATAAAGTAATAGCTGGAGTGCCCGGCGGTGCCGAGGGTTTTTTGAGGGCATGTTGTTATGAAAAGTACAAATAATTTTAATATATATAAATGAGTTTGTCTGTCTGTCTATGTGGGAAGGAGAGAGAAAGGGAAAGAGAGGGGGAAGGAGAGAGAGAGAAAGGGAGAAGGGAGAGAGAGAGAGAGGGGGAAGGGGAGAGAGAGAAAGGGGGAAGGAGAGAGAGGGGGGAAGGAGAGAGAGAGAAAGGGGGAAGGAGAGAGGGGGGAGAAGGAGAGAGAGAGAGGGAGAAGGAGAGAGAGAGAGAAAGACTGGGGGAAGAGAGAGAGAGAGAAAGACTGGGGGGAAGAGAGAGCGAGAGACTGGGGAAGAGAGAGAGAGAGACTGGGGAGAGAGAGAGAGACTGGGGAGAGAGAGAGAGAGACTGGGGGAGAGAGAGAGAGACGGGGGGAGAGAGAGAGAGACTGGGGGGAGAGAGAGAGAGACTGGGGGAGAGAGAGAGAGACTGGGGGGGGAGAGAGAGAGAGAGACTGGGGGGGAGAGAGAGAGACTGGGGAAGAGAGAGAGACGGGGAAGAGAGAGAGGGAGAGAGAGACAGAGAGAGAGAGGGAGAGAGAGAGGGAGAGAGAGACAGAGACAGAGGGAAGGAGAGAGAGAGACAGGGAGGGAAGGAGAGAGAGAGGGAAGGAGAGAAAGGGGAAAGGGGTGGAGGAAAGGGGTGGGGGAAAGGGGTGTGGGGGAAAGGGGTGGGGGGAAGGGGGAGCTGGGAGGGGGGTGTGGGAGGGGGATTGGGGGGGAATGGGGGGAATATGGGAGGGAAGGGAAAGGGGAAGGGGAAGGGGGAGGGGGGAAGAGGGGGGAAGGGAAGGGGGAGGGGGAGGAAGGGGGGAAAAGGGGAGGAAGGGGGGAGGGGAGAGGGAAGGGGGGAATGGAGGGTGGGAAGGGGTGTGGGGGGGAAGGGGGTGTGTGGGGGGGAAAGGGGGGTGGGAAGGGTGTGTGAAGGGGGTGTGGGGGAAGGAGGGGGAAGGGTGGGGGAAGGAGGGGGGAAGGAGGGGGGAGGGGGGAAGGGGGGAAAGGGAGGGGGGAAAGGGGGGGGAAAGGGAGGGGGAGCCAGCAGACCCTCCCCCCTCTGCCAGTGTTGAGAGTTGCGCTGCCGGCGGCGGTTGGAGAAGGCTAGGCCCTGGGGCCTCGGGCACCCGCACTGACATGGCCCAGCTGAGCACAGCGCCCCGGGCAGCCCGAGCTCCGCAGCCGCCGTTCGGCCGCAGGCCACAAAGCACCCGAGCCCAGCGCTGGCGATGGCTCCACGGAGCTCCGTGCCGCCCCACCAGCCTTTACAAAGATGGCGGTTGTGGCTACGCGCGGCTCAGACCCGCCCCGCCAACCTTTACAAAGATAGCGGCGATTGCGGGCCGCTTGTTGAGCGGGACAGGAGGTGCCTAGCTCGGGCGTGGCTGGGGAGGAGAGGCTGAGGCTTCGAGGCCTGCAAAAATGGTGAAAGGTAGGAAAATTAATTAGTTTAGAGAAAATATTTACAAATTAATTAACTTTTTTAAAAAACAATTTAATTGTGTTTTAAAAGCAACTTTTTTTTCTCCTGGAAATCTGTATTTGAAAATAAACACGCAGAAAGTGGGAAAAATAAATGAAGAGTTAGGAATCAAGATGGCGGCCACTCACCTCAGCTCAGAAGGATTAGGCCCGCCCACACATGCAATGAAATGCCCCCTGTGATGCACCGATTGGTCAACCATCAGGTTAACCTCCTGTACGATTGGTCAACCATCACGTCACTCAACGCTAATGAGCGGAATGTTGCCATTTTTTGAAACTTTTTTGTATACTGTCGGAACAATTTTTGTCTGACTAAAAAGTAAATACACCTATGTGAGTCCCCTAATGATAAGCTTTCTTTTGATATAACATATGTGTAGGTACGCTCTATAACTTTTGATTGTATAGCCGGACAGACAGACGGAAAGACAGACGGAAAGACGGAAAGACAGACGGAAAGACGGACCGTTTTATATATATAGATAATATCCACTAATAGCACCACTAAGAGTAACATCAGTGATTTGTTGGC
This sequence comes from Somniosus microcephalus, assembly GCF_052327205.1. Lineage (NCBI taxonomy): Eukaryota > Metazoa > Chordata > Chondrichthyes > Squaliformes > Somniosidae > Somniosus > Somniosus microcephalus. The sequence continues at coordinate 48,786,766 of NW_028225182.1, read as the reverse complement.
GATCTGTGTCCAATCTTTGTCACAAAGGTGTATTGCGATCTGCATCCTCTCATTATTTTTCTGAGACTAGTGAAGATCATTTTGCGAGGGGCTCAAATTTTTTCCCCTTCAGTGTCAGCTGTGGCTCAATGGGTAGCACACTCACCTCTGAGTCAGAAGGTTGTGGGTTCAAATCCCACTGCAGAGCTAGGCTGACACTCCAGTGCAGTACTGAGGGAGTGCTGCACTGTCGGAGGTGCTGTACTGAGGGAGTGCTGCACTGTCGGAGGGGCAATACAGAGGGAGCGCCGCCCTGTCGGAGGGGCAGTACTGAGGGAGCGCTGCACTGTCAGAGGGGCAATACTGAGGGAGAGCCGCACTGTCGGAGGGACAGTACTGAGGGAGAGCCGCACTGTCGGAGGGGCAGTGCTGAGGGAGCACCGCACTGTCGGAGGGGCAGTACTGAGGGAGCGCCGCATTGTTGGAGGGGCAGTACATAGAAACATAGAAACATAGAAACATAGCACACTCGCCTCTGAGTCAGAAGTGTTATGTTCATAAATAAATAAACATTATCATTATGAACAGCTAGCTTGAGCTAGTCACTTTATTCAGCCATGTGGACATCGTGTGCAGGCATCCATCTTGACTACTACCTTGTGGGTAACCTAGTGCATCGTGGGTAGCCCACTCTTATATACATACAGCTCCACCTAGTGTACCATTCTAGGATGACATGTTACTGATCATTACATCCCCCTTTCTTTGAGGTTAAACAAAATGAGTATCAATCAATATCAATCAATCATAACGACATAAACATCTTCACAACAGTCAATACATTTTCAAAGCTTTACTTTATGAACTCGAAGCTTTTCATTCTTTTATCATGGTTTTCTTTGTACTCAAAGATTAAGTCTATCAGGCTTTTTTACTTCACGTGTGGATCTTCTCAGCACGGGTAAGTCTGATGTGTTTTCATGAGAGCCTGTATGTGTGTTTGTGTTAGATTGTTCTGGTGGTGAGTGACAAGATTCAGTTGCGGCATTGTCATCGACTTGCTCTTGGATAGTCTCTTGTGTTTTTAGGAGGGAACGGTGGTTCCTCCTGAGAATCTGTCCTTCCTCAGTTCTAACAGTTGTAAGAAGTCACACAACACCAGGTTATAGTCCAACAGCTTTATTTGAAATCACAAGCTTTCGGAGCGCTGCTCCTTCTTCAGGTGAAGTGGAGAAATGCATAAAGATACAGCTTATATAGTCAGAGAATCATGTCAGATATTTACAGGTAACCTTTCCAACTGCCATTTATCACACCTCGGCAGAGAGATAATCACAGCAGTCAAAGGTGTGAATGGTGTCCAAACAGGTCAGTCAGGGAAACATTACATCAAAGAACAATGAGGTGGGGTCACAAGGGGTCCAATATTGCAGATGCTGGGGTCTGTATGAAAAACAAAAAAACAGACAAAAACATTTTTTTTGGCTGGAAATCACAGCAGGTCCGGCCGCATCTGTGTAGAGAGAACAAGCCAATGTCGACTCGAGTCTGGATGACCCTGCATCAGGTGGGGTTACATGTAGCGTGACATGAACCCAAGATCTCGGTTTAGGCCATCCTCATGGGTGCGGAACTTGGCTATCAGTTTCTGCTCGACGATTTTGCGTTGTCGTGTGTCTCGAAGGCCACCTTGGAGAATGCTTACCCAAAGATCGGAGGCTGAATCTCCTTGACTGCTGAAGTGTTCCCCGACTGGGAGGGAACACTCCTGCCTGGTGATTGTTGCGCGGTGTCCGTTCATCCGTTGTCGCAGTGTCTGCATGGTCTCGCCGATGTACCATGCTCCGGGGCATCCTTTCCTGCAACATATGAGGTAGACAACGTTGGCCGAGTCACATGAGTATGTACCATGTACCTGGTGGGTGGTGTCCTCACGTGTGATGATGGTATCTGTGTTGATGATCTGGCATGTCTTGCAGAGGTTGCTGTGGCAGGGTTGTGTGGTGTCGTGGTCGCTGTTCTCCTGAAGGCTGGGTAATTTGCTGCGAACGATGGTCTGTTTGAGGTTAGGCGGCTGTTTGAAAGCGAGTAGTGGAGGCGTGGGGATGGCCTTAGCGAGGTGTTCGTCGTCATCGATGACATGTTGAAGGCTGCGAAGAACATGGCGTAGTTTCTCCGCTCCGGGGAAGTACTGGACGACGAAGGGTACTCTGTTGGTTGTGTCCCGTGTTTGTCTTCTGAGGAGGTCTATGCGATTTTTCGCTGTGGCCCGTCGGAACTGTCGATCGACGAGTCGAGCGTCATATCCCGTTCTTACAAGGGCGTCTTTCAGTGTCTGTAGGTGTCCATCGCGTTCCTCCTCGTCTGAGCAGATCCTGTGTATTCGCAGGGCTTGTCCATAGGGGATGGCTTCTTTAACGTGGTTAGGGTGGAAGCTGGAGAAGTGAAGCATCGTGAGGTTGTCGTGGGCTTGCGGTAGAGTGAAGTGCTGAGGTGTCCGTCTTTGATGGAGATTCGTGTGTCCAGGAATGAGACTGATTCTGAGGAGTAGTCCATGGTGAGTTTGATGGTGGGATGGAACTTGTTGATGTTATCGTGTAGTCTTTTCAGTGATTCTTCGCCGTGGGTCCATAGGAAGAAAATGTCATCGATGTATCTGGTGTATAGCGTTGGTTGGAGATCCTGTGCAGTGAAGAAGTCTTGCTCGAACTTGTGCATGAAGATGTTTGCGTATTGGGGTGCGAATTTGGTCCCCATGGCTGTTCCGTGTGTTTGGGTAAAGAACTGGTTGTCGAAATTGAAGACATTGTGGTCAAGGATGAAGTGGATGAGTTGTAGGATGGTGTCTGGAGATTGGCTGTTGTTGGTGTTGAGTACTGAGGCTGTCGCAGCGATGCCGTCATCGTGGGGGATACTGGTGTAGAGTGCCGAGACGTCTATCGTGGCGAGGAGTGTTCCTGGTTCAACTGGTCCGTGGGTGCTGAGCTTCTGTAAGAAGTCTGTAGTGTCGCGACAGAAGCTGGGGGTTCCCTGTACGATGGGTTTCAGGATGCCCTCGACATATCCAGAGAGATTCTCACACAGGGTTCCGTTGCCTGATGCGATAGGACGTCCAGGTGTGTTGGCTTTGTGTATCTTTGGGAGGCAGTAGAAGTCTCCCACGTGGGGAGTACGTGGGATGAGAGCATGTAGGATGCTTTGAAGGTCTGGATCGAAGGTTTTGATCAGCCTGTTGAGTTGGCGGGTGTGTTCTTTGGTCGGATCTGCGGGTAACTGTCTGTAGTGTTCCTGGCTGTCCAGTTGTCGGTATAATTCTTTGCAATAGTCCATTCTGTTCTGTATGACGATGGCACCTCCTTTGTCTGCTGGTTTGATGACGATCTTGCGGTTGGTCTTGAGAGCGTGGATGGCGTTGCGTTGTGCTCGGGTGACATTCTGGACTGTCTTGTGAGTGCGGCTGATGAATCTGGCGTTGATGCATCTCCTGACAGCTTGAACATACATGTCAAGCTTAGGGCAGCGACCCTCCGGAGGGGTCCAATTTGACTCTTTCTTCTTCGGTTACTGCACTGCAGATCCCTCCGTTGCTGCACTGCGGATCCCTCCGGTTACCTGTAAACATCTGACATGATTCTCTGACTATATAAGCTGTGTCTTCATGCATTTCTCCACTTCACCTGAAGAAGGAGCAGCGCTCCGAAAGCTTGTGATTTCAAATAAAGCTGTTGGACTATAACCTGGTGTTGTGTGACTTCTTACATTTGTCCACCCCAGTCCAACTCCGGCATCGCCACACCAGTTCTAACAGTGTATGACCTTGGTCCTACTTCCTCAAGAACTGTAGCTTTCCTGTTCCATGCATCTGGATCCTCAATCCTGACAACATCATCCCTTGTCAATGGTTTCAGAGTTTTGGATGACTTGCCATAGTTTGATTTCTGTTTCAGCTTTAACAGTTGAAGTCTCTGTCTTAGTTCTTTACTCTGCTTTTCTTTTGCACAGCAGGGTAGCATGGTGCGCAACTTGCGACCCATTAGGAGTTCAGCAGGTGAAGAACCAAAGTCTAATGGTGAGGCTCGGTAGCTCAGCAGGGCGAGATAAGGATCAGACTTGCTTTCTGTCGCTTTCTTCAGTAGCTGTTTGAGAACTTGAACACCTTTTTCTGCCTTACCATTCGACTGAGCATACAAAGGGCTGGATGTGATGTGCTGAAAGTCATACTGTGCTGCAAACTGTTGCCACTTCTTACAGTTGAAGCACGGACTATTGTCGCTAATGGCAATCCTGGGAATTCCATGTCTGGCAAAGATGGATTTCACATGCATTATGACACTGCTTGCTGTGGTGCTTGAGAGCAGCGCCATCTCAGGATAGTTAGAATAGTAGTCAATCACTAATAGATATTCTTTACCATTCAAATGAAAAAGGTCCATACCAACCTTTTGCCATGGTGCTGTTGGTAAGTCAGCTACTATCATTGGTTCCTTTGCTTGTTTGTTTTGGTGTTTCTGACATGTCTCGCATTTGCCTATCATGTTCTCAATGTCCTTATTTATGCCAGGCCAATAAACAGTGTCTCTTGCTCTCCTTTTGCATTTTTCAATTCCGATGTGTCCCTCATGAATCCTTTTGAGCATGTCTTGATGTAAAGCCTGTGGAATGACTATTCTGTTCTGTTTTAGTAATAGTCCACTTGCGACACTCAATTCTGACCTTATGTGAAAATATTTTGGACAGGAACCTTTTGGCCAACCATGATGAATGTTCTCTATTACTGTTTGTAATACTGTGGGCTAAAAATTCGGTATCGCCGCGCCAGGTCTTTAGTGCCCGAAATTTAGCGCTGGGCCGGATTCCCCTAGCGCCCGCCTGAAATTCAGTAGCGCCGCCCCAAGACGGAGGTGGGCGCTATTGGAGGGTTTGGCCGCCTCGTTTGGGGCGAAGAATGTCAGTTTCCGGCGCCCAGCTGCCGCTGCAGCAACCGATGCGTTGCGGCAGGCTGGGGTACTGCAGGCCTCCTCCTTCTCTTAAGGAGGAGCTGCCTGCAGCCGTGAGATTGCCGCTGGATTCCCCCGTCAAATGAGCCCGGCACCACGGAGAAGTGCCGGGCTCGCGGGAGTCACACACCAATGCCGCGGGGGGGTGGTGCAGGAGTCCGGGGAGGGAGGTGCGGCCAGGCGGCCGCCGGGAAAGCGGCCGGCCGCCCCTCCACCTTTATGCGCCGGCATCTCGGAGCTGTAAGGCACCGTTTTGCAAACGTTGTTTGCGGCCGCGACGGGCGAGGCGGCCGCAACTGAATTTGGCCATCGGGACGGATTACCATTGGAACCGGGGCGCTGCGCACACCGATGACGTCATCGGTGCCGGCGCAGTGCTACCGGCTAACGCCGATGTTAGGGACCAACTCAATTTCGGGCGCTAAAAAACTTCCGGCGCAAACCACTTTATAGCCAATAAGTGGGCGCAAACGCGACTGAATTTCTAGGCCTGTATCTTTTACTGTTTCTTCTGCTATTTGCTTTGATTTTGTGTTTGACACGGGCGGCGCAGCAGTGATCATACTCACATGAACATCCACGTCTTCTTCAGTAGAGCTCACATGACTCATTGTGGGTGCTCGGGATAGTGCATCTGCTAACACTATGGGCTACAAATTCAGTTAGGGGCGCCCAGCTCGCCTGGGCGCTGGAATTACCACTGCGCGCGGAGCCACTTGCGCCAGCAGGAAATTCAGTTTCAGCGCCCCAAGTGGAAGCCGGCCGCTAAACAAGGGGCACTGAAACTGAATATCGGCGTGTAAAGTGCCGCAGCGCCACCCGCTGCGGCACGGCAGCCTGCGGTACTGCAGGCCTTCCTCTCATTCTTAAGGGGGAGGTGCCTGCAACAGCGCGATCCCCGCTCGCGAGTGCCGGCAAATGAGCCCGGCACCAAGGAGAAGTGCCAGGCTCTCTGGAAACAGCCGGCAATGCCGCGAGGGGGGGGTGTAGGAGGCCGGGGAAGGAGGTGCGGGCAGGCGGCCGCCGAAAAAGCGGCCGGCCGCACCTCCACCTTAACTCGCCCCAGTCCCGGCACAGGTAGGCCCCGTGTACCGGTCGCTGTTTGCGGCCGGCGCGGGGGAGGTGGCAGCAACCAAATATGGCCAGCGGGGCGATAGCGGGGCGCTGCGCACACCGATGACGTCATCGGTGGCGGCGCAGCGCTAATGGCTAATGCTGCCATTAGCGCCCCGCTAAATATCACGGTAGGTTTGCACAGTGGCGCAAAAGCCCTCTTTGGGCGCAAACTGGTGGCGCAGGCCACTGAATTTCTAGGCCTATGTGTTTGCCTGGTGTGTAGATCAGTTCAAAGTCATATCTTTGCAGCTTTATCATGAGTCATTGAATCCTTGGAGACATCTCATTCAGATTTTTTTTAATGATGGCAACCAGTGGGCAGTGGTCTGTCTCAACTGTGAAGGTGGGAAGTCCATATATGTAGCCATGGAACTTTTCTAGTCCAACTACCAAGCCTAGACATTCCTTTTCAATCTGGGCGTATCAACACTCAGAATCAGTCATAGACCTGGCGGCATAGGCAACAGGCTTCCAATCTTCACCCTCTGCTTGTAGCAAGACCGCGCCTAGGCCATCTTTTGATGCATCCATTGACACTTTGATTCTCTTTGTTGGCTCAAAGAAGGTGAGTACAGGTGTGGTTGTCAGCACTGTTTTGAGGTTCATCCACTCTTGTTCATGTCTTCCTGTCCATGCGAACTCATTTGTTTTACGTAGCAGGTCTCGCAGACAGGCTGTCTTGGCTGACAAGTTAGGAATGAACTTTCCAATGAAGTTTATCATCCCTGTGCTGTCTCTCCCTCTAACTTAACCTTACTGTATGTACATAACCTACTTAAATATGTATAACTTACCTGTTAGGGCCGTTGCCCCTTTAACTCACCGTTTAGGGCCATTGCCCCTTTAAGACGCGCCTTAGCGTGCTGACGTCACGTCACGTACGACGTGACGTACGTGCGTGAGGCGGCTGCCGGCCCGACTCGGCTCTCCAGAAAGGCTGCCGGCACAGCCCGGCCCAGCGTCTTCGGCCGCATCGATCAGCCGCCGGGAGCGCCGCTATCCTCCGCTCCCGCGGCAAGCACCGGCCCAGCCTGGCCTCCAGCTCCTGCTCCCGACCTAGGCCCCAACGGCCAGCGACGCAACTACCGGCAAACGCGACGACGTCACGACCCCGAGCGTGATGAGGTCACCACGCTCCCCACGGCACTGCGAGTTCATTCCTCGTGGAGCTGCCGCCGGAACAAGACCTGCGCCACGGTGCTCCTCGGTTGTATTGTCCCCATGCTTCAGTCTTGGAAATTGTTTGTCTGTGAGTACTTAGAATGCTATAGACGATTAGCGTACACTGCATGTTGTAGAAAATGTTTAGTTGTAACTTTCTCTGTCTAGCTGGTTAACTAGCAGCCGTATTTGATACACTATGTACAGGGCTAATTTAAAGAGAATGCCTTCCAGCTTGCTAAATGTAATTCGTTGCCAGATGTACCGTGTTGCCCAGGCGTACCTAAATTTGTGTATACATATCAATTATGCGTCTGTATACTAATGTGTCCTTCCATTTCTGTGTTGTATTTCAGTTTTACAATTAGAATCGTTCAGTAAAGCGTTACAAGAAAAGTCAAGCCTTGTGATTTTATTGGAAGATATCGAGTTGTTCGCTATCTGTCTAGCTCTGCATAGAATCGCGTTGCGAGGGCAGAATAGTAAAAAGACAGCAGCACAGCGGGCTCAAGCACAGGAAGATACCACTCAGCTACCATGAGTCTACGCTCAGGAAAACAATATACTCTAGAGGAAGTCGACCAGCCAATCGAGAAGAATGAGCCTCTCCCAGCAAACGAGGCCAAGTCACAGTCCTCCAAAGCAGCCTCTAGAACATCTCGGCGGTCCAGCAGACCGTCGCCACCGACAGCTCTCCCAGCAAACGACGCCAAGTCACAGTTCTCTAAAGTATCCTCTAGGTCATCTCGGCGGTCCAGCAGACCGTCGTCATCGACAGCTTCTACAGCCGCCAAAGCACGTGCCAAGGCAAAGGCCACCCAAGCGCAATTGGCCTTCGCTGAAAAAGAAGCTGACCTCATGAAGCAGAGAGCCGACCTCGACGCTAGTGCGATGAAGCAGAGAGCTGACTTCGACGCTAGTGCGATGAAGCAGAAAGCCGATATCGCTGCCATTCTCCACATTCTTCAAAGCCAGAGAGCTGCCGCTGCCGCTAAAGCCGAAGCCGCAGCTTATGAAGAAGATGAGGAGAGCGAACGCGGGGAGCCCAGCCAGGAAACATATGACCTGGAACAGCCCCTCAGTCCAGTGCAACGTACAAATGAGTATGTCCAACAACACTCCAAAGTGTTCCCAAAGGAAACATCCAGGTATCTCGACGTAGAACTAGCTACTCACCCCAGCAACAAACGGCCCGTTTTCAGAGACACTGAGCTCAAAAGAGAAGAAACGAGTAAGACCCACCTGCAGAGACCTCCACAACACTCGGCCAATCCAGCTAAGCAGTCCTCGCCCGAGCCGCAAGGCGCACAAGACTTCGCCAGGTACCTTACTCGCCGAGAATTGTTAAGTTCAGGCCTCCTAGAATTCGATGACCGTCCTGAAAATTATTGGTCATGGAGAGCATCCTTCCTGAGTACCACCAAGGACTTGAATCTGTCAGCCAGAGAAGAACTAGACTTGATGATCAAGTGGCTCGGAGCCGAGTCGTCAAGGCAGGCGAAGAGAATTCGCTCAGCGCACGTCCTCAATTCCACAGCAGGCCTCGACCTGGTTTGGCAACGTCTCGACGACTGTTATGGGACACCAGAAGTCATCGAACACGCACTGCTCAAGAAGCTTGAGGACTTCCCGAAGCTAACCAACAAGGATAATGTCGAGCTCAGAGAACTGGGCGACATTCTCCTCGAACTGGAGTGTGCCAAGGGAGAAGGTTACCTGACCGGCCTCTCGTATTTGGATACGGCTCGCGGGGTAAACCCAATAGTGGAAAAGCTCCCCCACAATCTTCAAGAGAAATGGATAGCTAAGGGATCCAAGTACAAGGAGGACAATGGAGTGGCATTTCCCCCCTTTTCTCTCTTCTCCAGGTTTGTCCAACAACAGGCAAGGGTGAGGAATGATCCAAGTTTCGCTTTCTCCACCTCCAGCAGTTACGCTCCTTCGAGAACAGAGAAACCCACAAAGGACAGCAACAAAGCCTCTGTGAGTGTGCACAAAACAGAGGTTCCAGCCGAACCCTCAGTCAACCAATCCAGTTCTGCTGGGAATGAAGTGGATGACCCAGATCGTCAGTGTCCTATACACAAGAAGCCCCACCCACTCAAAAAGTGTCGAAGCTTTAGAGACAAGCCCATTGATGAGCGCACGTCATACCTGAGAGAGAACCGCATCTGCTTCAGGTGTTGTGGGTCGACTACGCACATGGCAAAAGACTGCAAGGCGACAATCAAGTGCCTTGAGTGCAACAGCGAAAAACACATAGCAGCCCTGCATCCAGGTCCTCCTCCGTCAACCACCGAGAGCGCCGCGGTTGACAAAGAGGATAGCGGGGAGCAAAGCGAAAGCACATCTTCAGTCACCTCCAAGCGTACAGAGGTTTGCGGAAATGCAAGCAGCCCACGCTCATGCTCCAAAATCTGCTTGGTTAAAGCATATCCTGCAGGGAGAAAGGAGAAGGCAATCAAAATGTATGCAGTGCTCGACGAGCAAAGCAACAAGTCCCTAGCGAAGACGGAATTCTTCAATCTCTTCGACGTCAAGGCCAGCACCGCTCCGTACACGCTAAAAACCTGTGCAGGGACAACAGATACTACGGGTAGGAGAGTCGGGAACTTCATGATCGAGTCCATGGATGGGAAACTACAGCTTCCCCTCCCCACCTTGATTGAGTGCGACATGATGCCAGAGGACAGGACGGAAATCCCCTCCCCAGAGGTCGCACGCCACCAGCCCCACCTACAGCCAATTGCCAATAAGATTCCAGCTGTGGACCCGGACGCTCCAATCCTCCTACTCTTGGGAAGAGACATCTTAAGGGTGCACAAGGTACGTGAGCACATCAACGGGCCCCACGATGCTCCCTATGCGCAGCGGCTTGACTTGGGATGGGTCCTCGTGGGTGGAGTTTGCCTGGGAACAGTCCACAAACCAGCGGATGTCAGCGTCTATAAAGCAAACGTGTCGTGCAACGGTCGCACATCCTGTCTCAGCCCATGCCCAAACAGGATCCAGGTAAAGGAGAACTACGACGACGTGACGCAGCATCATAGGTCAACCTCCTCTGCCTGTGAGGAAGAGGCAGGCCCCACTGTGAGCACAGATGGCCTAGGATGCTCAGTGCTTGAAAGGTCCAAGGACGATAGACACAGCTGGGCGGCACCCCTGCCGTTTCGCCCTCCTGGACGCCGTCTTCCGAGTAGCGGGGAGCAGGCTACGGGGTGCCTCTGCTCGCTCAGGAGAACCCTGGTGCCGGGGTCCACTGACCCAGACACGCCTGCAGTCCCCACCCCAGCGATGCTCCTGACTCAAAAGATGAGTGCTATTTCAGCTCCCTCTGGAAACTTCGACATGGCCGAGCTGCACGGGAAGCAGTGGAAGCAAGTACAGTGTCGTGCAGACACTTCTTGGAAGAGATGGGGAGGAGAGTATTTGCCCACCCTACAGAGCCGTAGGAAATGGACAGAAGACAAGCCGAATGTCAAAGTGAGAGATGTCGTCTTGCTGAAAGACAGCCAAGCACACAAACGAACGGTCAGTGGGACTGGCCGTCAAAACTCTGCCGAGCAGGGACAAGAGGGTCCGCAAGGTGGCAGTGAAGACCGTCAAGGAAGAGACTGTCAAGGTGTTTCCGAGGCCAGTCTCAGAGATCGTAGTCCTCCTTTCCGAAGAAATCTAGAGAACGGACTCTGAGCGAGTGGCAGCCAAAGGACGTTTTCTCCAGGTTATTTTGTATCTGTAGTGGTACAAATGGAATTGTACCAAGCGGGGAGTGTGCTGTCTCTCCCTCTAACTTAACCTTACTGTATGTACATAACCTACTTAAATATGTATAACTTACCTGTTAGGGCCGTTGCCCCTTTAACTCACCGTTTAGGGCCATTGCCCCTTTAAGACGCGCCTTAGCGTGCTGACGTCACGTCACGTACGACGTGACGTACGTGCGTGAGGCGGCTGCCGGCCCGACTCGGCTCTCCAGAAAGGCTGCCGGCACAGCCCGGCCCAGCGTCTTCGGCCGCATCGATCAGCCGCCGGGAGCGCCGCTATCCTCCGCTCCCGCGGCAAGCACCGGCCCAGCCTGGCCTCCAGCTCCTGCTCCCGACCTAGGCCCCAACGGCCAGCGACGCAACTACCGGCAAACGCGACGACGTCACGACCCCGAGCGTGATGAGGTCACCACGCTCCCCACGGCACTGCGAGTTCATTCCTCGTGGAGCTGCCGCCGGAACAAGACCTGCGCCACGGTGCTCCTCGGTTGTATTGTCCCCATGCTTCAGTCTTGGAAATTGTTTGTCTGTGAGTACTTAGAATGCTATAGACGATTAGCGTACACTGCATGTTGTAGAAAATGTTTAGTTGTAACTTTCTCTGTCTAGCTGGTTAACTAGCAGCCGTATTTGATACACTATGTACAGGGCTAATTTAAAGAGAATGCCTTCCAGCTTGCTAAATGTAATTCGTTGCCAGATGTACCGTGTTGCCCAGGCGTACCTAAATTTGTGTATACATATCAATTATGCGTCTGTATACTAATGTGTCCTTCCATTTCTGTGTTGTATTTCAGTTTTACAATTAGAATCGTTCAGTAAAGCGTTACAAGAAAAGTCAAGCCTTGTGATTTTATTGGAAGATATCGAGTTGTTCGCTATCTGTCTAGCTCTGCATAGAATCGCGTTGCGAGGGCAGAATAATCCCCATGATGCGTAGCACTCCTTTTTTGTCAGTGGGTCGGGGCATGTTGAGTATGGCGTTTACTTTTTCCATATCTGGCTCTATTCCTTTACCAGATAGATTATCTCCTAGGAAAGTGACTTCCTGGACGCCAAACTGACACTTGGCTTTGTTGAGCTTCAGTCCATTCCGACGTATGCTCTGTAGCACTTTAGTCAGTCTCTCATTGTGTTCTTTCAGTGTGGAGCCCCAGATGATGATGTCATCAACATAGACCCGAACTCCTTCCAGACCTTCAATTATGTGTTCCATCGCTCTATGAAAGATTTCAGATGCAGATATTATCCCGAAAGGCATTCTGAGGAAACAATACCTGCCAAATGGTGTGTTGAAGGTACAGTGTTTGGTGCTCTCTTCATCCAGTTTTAGTTGCCAAAATCCTTGTGAGGCATCGAGCTTTGTAAAGTATCTGGCACCTGACATTTCACTGGTGATTTCTTCTCACTTGGGAATCTGGTAGTGTTCACGTTTTATGTTTGCATTTAAGTCCTTTGGATCCATGCATATTCTTAGATCATTGTTCTTTTTCTTTACACATACCATGGAGTTAACCCAGTCTGTTGGCTCTTCGACTTTCCTGATGACTCCTAGTGTGGTCATTCTGTTCAGTTCTTTCTTGAGCCGGTCACGCAGGGGTGCTGGAACTCTCCGTGGAGCATGTACCACTGGCTGAGCATCCTCCTTTAGCTGGATCTTGTAAGTGAATGGTAGAACTCCAAATCCTTTGAACACATCCTGGAAATTACTCACTACAGAATCCATCGAGTCATCTGGTCTGCTTATGGCACAGTTTATACGGTAAACTCTCTTGACCAGTTCTAAGTCCTCACAAGCTTTGTCACCTAGTAGTGAATCAAGTCCTTCAGCCACAACAGAAAACATGAGATGATGCACTTTGTCTTTGACTGTCACTTTAAGTCTGCATACACCTAAGCTATCTATTTTCTGTCCATTATAGTTCTTCAGTAGTACTGACTTTTTCTGTATTTTGGGCTTTTCTTTCATATTTTTAATGTCACTCATACTGATTAAGTTTGCTTTTGCCCCAGTGTCTAGTTTCAATTTAACTAATGCTCCATTTACCTGCAGTGGCATCATCCATTTGTCCGCTTTTACTGCATTAACTTTATGTTCAGCATTGTCCATTCCTGAGGGTTGCACATTTTCTGTATCCTTTTCTATATTGTCACATGACACCATTCCTACAGAAAATGTCTCACTTAAATCAGTGTCCTCAATCACATTGACTTGTTGCCCTTTCTTTGTTTTAACTTTTGAAAAGCATTGTTTGGCAAAGTGATTCTTTCCATTACATTTTGTGCACATTTTGCCAAACACTGGGCATTTTCGTGACTGGTGTTTGTAACCACAGCGTTTACAATTAAAAATTCCTTCCTCCGATTGCTTTTCATTTCTGTTCTGCCCATGTTTCTTCCCCTTGTAGGACACAGCACCGACAGCAGCACAGTCACTCATTACAGTCGCATCATTATTAATTTCACTGAAAGTCTTCGCGTGCTTTTGAGCTAGCTCACTGGCTTGGCATATTTTCACAGCATTCTCCAATGTTAGTTCAGTTTCACTCAACAAACGTTCCCTAACTTTTTTATCATGAATACCAAACACAATCTGGTCATGAATCATGGATGATTTCAGTTCAGAGAAATTACATGTCTGTGCTTTCAGTTTCAGATCGGTCATAAAGCTATCAAAAGTCTCATTTTGCTGCTGTGTCCGTGAATGGAACAGGTACCGCTCATAGGTTTCATTCTTTTTGGGAGAACAATGTGTATCAAATTTCTTTAGCACATCTTCCATCTTTTCTCTGTCCTACTCTTGATCAAATACAAACGTATTAAATACCTCTATCACCTGTGGGCCTGCAACCGTGAGCAGCAACGCTATTTTCCTTGCGTCTGGCTTCGTGCCGAACCCGATGGCAGCAATGTAGAGTTCGAATTGTTGTTTGAAAGTCCGCCAATTGCAGTCGACATTCCCCGTGAGTTTCAAACCCTCTGGTGGCTTCAAAGCCTCCATGTCGCTTTTCACAATATTCAGCAGATTTTACCAATCCTGGTACCATGTTATGTTCATAAATAAATAGACATTATCATTATGAACACCTAGCTTGAGCTACTCACTTTATTCAGCCATGTGGACTTCATGTGCAGGCATCCATCTTGACTACTGCCTTGTGGGTAACCTAGTGCATCGTGAGTAGCCCACTCTTATATACATACAGCGCCACCTAGTGTACCATTCTAGGATGACATGTTACTGATCATTACAAGAAGGTTGTGGGTTCAAGTCCCACTGCAGAGCTAGGCTGACACTCCAGGGCAGTACTGAGGGAGTGCTGCACTGTCGGAGGTGCTGTACTGAGGGAGAGCTGCAATGTCAGAGGGGCAGAACTGAGGGAGCGCCGCACTGTCAGAGGGGCTGTACTGAGGGAGCGCTGCACTGTTGGAGGGACAGTACTGAGGGAACGCCGCACTGTCGGAGGGGCAGTGCTGAGGGAGAGCCGCACTGTCAGAGGGGCTGTACTGAGGGAGCGCCGCACTGTCGGAGGGGCAGTACAGAGGGAGCGCCGCACTGTCGGAGGGGCAGTACTGAGGGAGAGCCGCACTGTGTCGGAGGGGCAGTACTGAGGGAGTGCCACACTGTCAGAGGGGCTGTACTGAGGGAGCACCGCACTTTCGGAGGGGCAGTACTGAGGGAGCGCCACACTGTCGGAGGGGCAGTACAGAGGGAGCGTTGCACTGTCAGAGGGGCTGTACTGAGGGAGCGCCGCACTGTCGGAGGGGCTGTACTGAGGGAGCGCCGCACTGTCGGAGGGGCGGTACTGAGGGAGCGCCGCACTGTCGGAGGGGTGGTACTGAGGGAGCGCTGCACTGTCGGAGGGTCAGTACTGAGGGAACGCCGCACTGTCGGAGGGGCAGTACTGAGGGAGCACTGCACTTTCGGAGGGGCAGTACTGAGGGCGAGCCGCACTGTCGGAGGGGCGGTACAGAGGGAGCGCTGCACTGTCAGAGGGGCTGTACTGAGGGAGCGCTGCACTGTTGGAGGGGCTGTACTGAGGGAGCGCCGCACTGTCGGAGGGGCAGTACTGAGGGAGAGCTGCACTATCGGAGGGGCAGTACTGAGGGAGGGCCGCACTGTCTGAGGGGCAATACTGAGAGAGCGCCGCACTGTAGGAGGGGCAGTACTGAGGGAGTGCTGCACTGTTGGAGGGGCAGTACTGAGGGACTGCCGCACTGTTGGAGGGGCAGTACTAATGGAGCACCTCACTGTCGGAGGGGCAGTACTGAGGGAGCGCCACACTGTCGGAGGGGCGGTACTGAGGGAGTGCCACACTGGTGGAGGGGTGGTACTGAGGGAGCGCCGCACTGTCGGTGGGGCAGTACTGAGGGAGCGCCGCACTGCCGGAGAGGCAGTGCCGAGGGAGTGCCGCACTGTCAGAGAGTCAGTACTGAGGGAGTGCCGCACTGTCGGAGGGGCAGTACTCAGAGAGTGCCGCACTCTCAGAGGGTCAGTACTGAGGGAGCGCCGCACTGTCGGTAGGGCAGTACTGAGGGAGTGCCGCACTGTCGGTGGGGCAGTACTGAGGGAGCGCCGCACTCTCAGAGGGTCAGAACTGAGGGAGCGCCGCACTGTCGGAGGGGCGGTACTGAGGGAGTGCCACACTGGTGGAGGGGCGGTACTGAGGGAGTGCCACACTGGTGGAGGGGTGGTACTGAGGGAGCGCCGCACTGTCGGGGCAGTACTGAGGGAGCGCCGCACTGCCGGAGAGGCAGTGCCGAGGGAGTGCCGCACTGTCAGAGAGTCAGTACTGAGGGAGTGCCGCACTGTCGGAGGGGCAGTACTGAGAGAGTGCCGCACTCTCAGAGGGTCAGTACTGAGGGAGCGCCGCACTGTCGGTGGGGCAGTACTGAGGGAGCGCCGCACTGTCGGTGGGGCAGTGCTGATGGAGCACCGCACTGTCAGAGGGGCTGTACTGAGGGTGCACCGCACTTTCGGAGGGGCAGTACTGAGGGAGCGCCGCACTGTCGGAGGGGCAGTACTGAGGGAGTGCTGCACTGCCGGAGGTGCTGTACTGAGGGAGAGCTGCATTGATGGAGGGGCAGAACTGAGGGAGCGCCGCACTGTCGGAGGGGCTGTACTGAGGGAGCGCTGCACTGTTGGAGGGGCAGTACTGAGGGAACGCCGCACTGTCTGAGGGGCAGTGCTGAGGGAGAGCCGCACTGTCAGAGGGGCTGTACTGAGGGAGCACCGCACTTTCGGAGGGGCAGTACTGAGGGAGAGCAGCACTGTGTCGGAGGGGCAGTACTGAGGGAGTGCCACACTGTCAGAGGGGCTGTACTGAGGGAGCACCGCACTTTCGGAGGGGCAGTACTGAGGGAGCGCCACACTGTCGGAGGGGCAGTACAGAGGGAGCGTTGCACTGTCGGAGGGGCTGTACTGAGGGAGCGCCGCACTGTCGGAGGGGCGGTACTGAGGGAGCGCCGCACTGTCGGAGGGGCGGTACTGAGGGAGCGCCGCACTGTCGGAGGGGTGGTACTGAGGGAGCGCCGCACTGTCGGAGGGGTGGTACTGAGGGAGCGCCGCACTGTCGGAGGGGCAGTACTGAGGGAGTGCCGCACTGTCGGAGGGGCTGTACTGAGGGAGCGCTGCACTGTTGGAGGGGCAGTACTGAGGGAACGCCGCACTGTCGGAGGGGCAGTGCTGAGGGAGAGCCGCACTGTCGGAGGGGCAGTACTGAGGGAGAGCTGCACTATCGGAGGGGCAGTACTGAGGGAGGGCCGCACTGTAGGAGGGGCAGTACAGAGGGAGTGCTGCACTGTTGGAGGGGCGGTACTGAGGGAGCGCCGCACTGTCGGAGGGGCAGTACTGAGGGAGCGCCGCACTGTCGGAGGGGCAGTACTGAGGGAGTGCCGCACTGTCGGAGGGGCTGTACTGAGGGAGCGCTGCACTGTTGGAGGGGCAGTACTGAGGGAACGCCCCACTGTCGGAGGGGCAGTGCTGAGGGAGAGCCGCACTGTCAGAGGGGCTGTACTGAGGGAGCGCCGCACTGTCGGAGGGGCAGTACAGAAGGAGCGCCGCACCGTCGGAGGGGCAGTACTGAGGGAGCACCGCACTTTCGGAGGGGCAGTACTGAGGGAGAGCAGCACTGTGTCGGAGGGGCAGTACTGAGGGAGCGCCACACTGTCGGAGGGGCAGTACAGAGGGAGCGTTGCACTGTCGGAGGGGCAGTACTGAGGGAGCGCCGCACTGTCAGAGGGGCAGTACTGAGGGAGCACCGCACTGTCGGAGGGGCGGTACTGAGGGAGCGCCGCACTGTCGGAGGGGCAGTACTGAGGGAGCGCCGCACTGTCGGAGGGGCGGTACTGAGGGAGCGCCGCACTGTCGGAGGGGTGGTACTGAGGGAGCGCCGCACTGTCGGAGGGGTGGTACTGAGGGAGCGCTGCACTGTCGGAGGGTCAGTACTGAGGGAACGCCGCACTGTCGGAGGGGCAGTACTGAGGGAACGCCGCACTGTCGGAGGGGCAGTACTGAGGGAGCACTGCACTTTCGGAGGGGCAGTACTGAGGGAGCGCCACACTGTCGGAGGGGCAGTACAGAGGGAGCGTTGCACTGTCGGAGGGGCAGTACTGAGGGAGCGCCGCACTGTCGGAGGGGCAGTACTGAGGGAGCACCGCACTGTCGGAGGGGCGGTACTGAGGGAGCGCCGCACTGTCGGAGGGGCAGTACTGAGGGAGCGCCGCACTGTCGGAGGGGCGGTACTGAGGGAGCGCCGCACTGTCGGAGGGGTGGTACTGAGGGAGCGCCGCACTGTCGGAGGGGTGGTACTGAGGGAGCGCTGCACTGTCGGAGGGTCAGTACTGAGGGAACGCCGCACTGTCGGAGGGGCAGTACTGAGGGAACGCCGCACTGTCGGAGGGGCAGTACTGAGGGAGCACTGCACTTTCGGAGGGGCAGTACTGAGGGCGAGCCGCACTGTCGGAGGGGCGGTACAGAGGGAGCGCTGCACTGTCAGAGGGGCTGTACTGAGGGAGCGCTGCACTGTTGGAGGGGCTGTACTGAGGAAGCGCCGCACTGTCGGAGGGGCAGTACTGAGGGAGAGCTGCACTATCGGAGGGGCAGTACTGAGGGAGGGCCGCACTGTAGGAGGGGCAGTACAGAGGGAGTGCTGCACTGTTGGAGGGGCAGTACTGAGGGACTGCCGCACTGTTGGAGGGGCAGTACTAATGGAGCACCTCACTGTCAGAGGGGCAGTACTGAGGGAGCGCCGCTCTGTCGGAGGGGCAGTACTGAGGGAGTGCCACACTGTCGGAGGGGCGGCACTGAGAGAGTGCCACACTGGTGGAGGGGTGGTACTGAGGGAGCGCCGCACTGTTGGTGGGGCAGTACTGAGGGAGCGCCGCACTGCCGGAGAGGCAGTACCGAGGGAGTGCCGCACTGTCAGAGAGTCAGTACTGAGGGAGCGCCGCACTGTCGGTGGGGCAGTACTGAGGGAGTGCCGCACTGTCGGTGGGGCAGTACTGAGGGAGTGCCGCACTGTCGGTGGGGCAGTACTGAGGGAGCGCCGCACTGTCGGTGGGGCAGTACTGAGGGAGCGCCGCACTGTCGGTGGGGCAGTGCTGATGGAGCACCGCACTGTCAGAGGGGCTGTACTGAGGGTGCACCGCACTTTCGGAGGGGCAGTACGGAGGGAGAGCCGTACTGTGTCGGAGGGGCAGTACTGAGGGAGTGCTGCACTGCTGGAGGTGCTGTACTGAGGGAGAGCTGCATTGACGGAGGGGCAGAACTGAGGGAGCGCCGCACTGTCGGAGAGGCAGTACTGCGGGAGAGCCGCACTGTGTTGGAGGGGCAGTACTGAGGGAGCGCCGCACTGTCAGAGGGGCTGTACTGAGGGTGCGCCGCACTGTCGCAGGGGCAGTACAGAGGGAGCGCTGCACTGTCGGAGGGGCAGTACTGAGGGAGCACCGCACTGTCGGAGGGGCGGTACTGAGGGAGCGCCGCACTGTCGGAGGGGTGCTACTGAGGGAGCGCTGCACTGTCGGATGGGCAGTACTGAGGGAACGCCGCACTGTCAGAGGGGCAGTACTGAGGGAGCGCCGCACTTTCGGAGGGGCAGTACAGAGGGAGCACTGCACTGTCGGAGGGGCTGTACTGAGGGAGCGCCGCACTGTCGGAGGGGCTGTACTGAGGGAGCGCCGCACTTTCGGAGGGGCTGTACTGAGGGAGCGCCGCACTGTCGGAGGGACGGTACTGAGGGAGCGCCGCTCTGTCGGAGGGGTGGTACTGAGGGAGCGCTGCACTGTCGGAGGGGCAGTACTGAGGGAACGCCGCGCTGTCGGAGGGGCAGTACTGAGGGAGCACTGCACTTTCGGAGGGGCAGTACTGAGGGCGTGCCGCACTGTCGGAGGGGCGGTACAGAGGGAGCGCTGCACTGTCAGAGGGGCTGTACTGAGGGAGCGCTGCACTGTTGGAGGGGCTGTACTGAGGGAGCGCCGCACTGTCGGAGGGGTGGTACTGAGGGAGCGCTGCACTGTCGGAGGGGCAGTACTGAGGGAACGCCGCACTGTCGGAGGGGCAGTACTGAGGGAGCACCGCACTTTCGGAGGGGCAGTACTGAGGGAGAGCCGCACTGTGTCGATGGGGCAGTACTGAGGGAGCACCGCACTGTCAGAGGGACGGTACAGATGGAGCGCTGCACTGTCAGAGGGGCTGTACTGAGGGAGCGCTGCACTGTCAGAGGGGCTGTACTGAGGGAGCGCCACACTTTCGGAGGGGCAGTACTGAGGGAGAGCTGCACTGTCGGAGGGGCAGTACTGAGGGAATGCCGCACTGTCAGAGGGGCAGTACTGAGAGAGCGCCGCACGATAGGAGGGGCAGTACTGAGGGAGTGCTGCACTGTTGGAGGGGCAGTACTGAGGGAGTGCCGCACTGTCGGAGGGGCAGTACTGATGGAGCACCTCACTGTCAAAGGGGCAGTACTGAGGGAGCGCCGCACTGTCGGTGGGGTAGTACTGAGGGAGCGCCGCACTGTCGGTGGGGCAGTACTGAGGAAGTGCCGCACTCTCAGTGGGTCAGTACTGAGGGGCGGTACTGAGGGAGCGCTGCTCTGTCGGAGGTGCCATCTTTTGGATGAGACGTTATACCGAGGATCCATCTTCTCTCTCTGGTGGACTTAGAAGTTCCCACAGACACTATTTTGAAGAAGAGCAGGGGAGTTTTCCCCGGTGTTCCGGCCAATATTTATCCCTCAACCAACATAACAAAAACAGATTATCTGATCATTATCATGTTGCTGTTTGTGGGAGGTTGATGTGCGCTATTTGGTTGCTGCGTTTCCCACATGACAACAGTGACTGCACTTCAAAAAGTACTTCATTGGCTGTAAAACGCTTTGAGACGTCTGGTGGTCGTGAAAGGCACTATAGAAATGCAAGTCTTTCTTTTTTAATTTCTTCCCCTCCTTACCTGCAGTGTTTGAAATTATTCGTATAACAAGAAATTAAATGGGACCCTTCCTTCTCAAGAACAGCCTGTTGATTTGTACCAGGATTAACCTGGTGCGCAGGTTCACAATGAGAGTTCCCCGCCCCTCAAACCTCTATCCAGATTCAACAACAACAACAACTTGTATTTATATTGCGCCTTTAACGTAGTAAAGCGTCCCAAGGCGCTGCACAGAAGCCTTATAAGGCAAACAATTTGACACCGATCCACATAAGGATAAATTAGGGCAGGTGACCAAAAGCTTGGTCAAAGAGGTCGGTTTTAAGGAGCGTCTTAAAGGAGGAGAGAGAGGTAGCGAGGCGGAGAGGTTTAGGCAGGGAATTCCAGAGCTTAGGGCCCAGGCAACAGAAGGCACGGCCGCCGATGGTGGAGCGATTATAATCAGGGATGCTCAAGAGGGCAGAATTAGAGGAGCGCAGATATCTCGGGGGGTTGTGGGGCTGGAGGAGATTACAGAGACAGGGAGGGGCGAGGCCATGGAGGGATTTGAAAACAAGGATGAGAATTTTGAAATCGAGGCGCTGCTTAACCGGGAGCCAATGTGGGTCAGCGAGCACAGGGGGTGATGGGTGAACGGGACTTGGTGCGGGTTAGGACACAGGCAGCCGAGTTTTGGATGACCTCAAGTTTACGTAGGATGGAATGTGGGAGGCCAGCCAGGAGTGCGTTGGAATAGTCAAGTCTAGAGATAACAAAGGCATGGCTGAGGGTTTCAGCAGCGGATGAGCTGAGGCAGGGGCGGAGACGGGCGATGGTACGAAGGTGGAAATAGGCGGTCTTTGTTATGCTGCAGATATGTGGTCGGAAGCTCATTTCAGGGTCAAATATGACGCCAAGGTTGCGAACAGTGTGGTTCAGCCTCAGACAGATGTTAGGGAGAGGGATGGAGTCGGTGGCTAGGGAATGTAGTTTGTGGCGGGGACCAAAAACAATGGCTTCGGTCTTCCCAATATTTAATAGGAGAAAATGTTTGCTCATCCAGAACTGGATGTCGGACAAGCAGTCTGACAATTTAGAGACCGTGGAGGGGTCGAGAGACGTGGTGGTGAGGTTGAGCTGGGTGTCGTCAGCGTACATGTGGAAACTGAGGCTGTAGTTTCGGATGATGTCGCCGAGGGGCAGCACGTAGATGAGAAAATTAAGAACTTAAGAATTAGGAGCAGGAGTCGGCCATTCGGCCCCTCGAGCCTGCTCCACCATGCAATAAGATCATGGCTGATCTTTGACCTCAACTCCACTTTCCCGCCCTAACCCTTGATTCTCTCAGTGCCCAAGAATCTAGCGATCTCAGCCTTGATTATACTCAACGACTGAGCCTCCACAGCCCTCTGGGGTAGAGAATTCCAAAGATTCACGATCCTCTGAGTGAAGAAATTTCTCCTCATCTCAGTCCTCAATGGCCGACCCCTTATTCTGAGACTGTGACCCCTGGTTCTAGACTCTCCAGCCAGGGTGAAACAACCTCCCGGCATCTACCCTGTCAAGGGGGCTTGACAGGGTGGGTGCTGAGGGGATGCTTCCCCTCGTGGGGGAATCTAGAACCAGGGGTCATAGTTTCAGATAAGGGGTTGGCCATTTAAGATGGAAATGAGGAGGAATTTCTTCACTCAGAGGGTGGTGAATCTTTGGAATTCTCTACCCCAGAGGGCTGTGGAGGCTCAGTCATTGAATATAATCAAGGCTGAGATCGCTAGATTCTTGGGCACTGAGAGAATCAAGGGTTAGGGCGGGAAAGTGGAGTTGAGGTCAAAGATCAGCCATGATCTTATTGCATGGCGGAGCAGGCTCGAGGGGCCGAATGGCCGACTCCTGCTCCTAATTCTCATGTTCTTATGTAAGCACTCTAAGAATTTTACACGTTTCAGTGAGATTCCAATCCTGGCCAAGGCCCACAGCAAACAGACGGGGAGGCAGGTTTTGATCTCTTCCCCATGTGGTCTCCATGCGCGGCACTTTCTCCGTCATCAAGATGTAATTAATTGGCGTTAACAGGGTAAAGGTTGCTGGGCTGCCAACTCTGATTGGGCGCCTTCCTGGAGCTTTCGTCACATGACCCCCCTCACCCCGCCCCCCCACACTCTCGCCATTGGTCTGTCCGTGGGCGGTTCCCACGGCCAATCGGAAAGGGACGGACTCTTTGTTACCCAATTAGAATCATCCTGCTTGTCAGTCGAGCGGCCAATTTTCACCTCGTCTCCAATAATTTCACAACAAATAAATGAAAAACGCTCAACCAATCAGGAGGAAAACCCTCTTTATTTCAATTTCCCCCGTGATCTTTCTCCTGAGTTTGAGCGCCGCAGTGTCTGGGAGATTACTCCGCAAATCCTGGGAACTCCTGGATAATCCAGGAGGGTTGGCAACCCCTAGGCAGGCCTGAATTTCCTCCGGAGTTCCCGGCGCAGTCTTCGCGTAAATCTTTCGGGGGGGGGGGCGGGGGGGAAATGGCAGAAGGTCCGGGAAATAAGCTGGGGGCCCGTTTCTGCTTCAGGTCTGCAAGGTGAGATGGGGGGGGCTTATTGATGTCGAATTTCCGTCCCTCCCAGACACGAGGAGGTGTAGCTGGGCGAGGGGGGTGAGGAGGGGCCGTGAATTTCCTCATTTCCTCAGTGCCAACAGGAGCGGAGTGCAGCGACCTCCCTGTGCCCTGGCCTGTCGGGAGTTATTCAGGCAGGCGAGAGGTTTGGAAGTGGTGTTCCACAGGGATTGGTGCTGGGACCACTGCTGCTCACCCGCTTTACGTAAGCGATTTGGACTCGGGAATCGGAAGCGCGGTGTCAAAGTTTGCGGGTGACATCAAATTGGCGGGCGGGGGTGGTGGGTGTGGGTATGGTCAATACTGAGAAGGACTGGGATCAAATACAAGAAGGCGTTAATAAACTTGCAGAATGGGCGTGTAACTGGCAGACAAGTTTCAGTCTAGATCAGTGTGAAATGATGCATTTTGGTCGGAAGAATAAGGAGGCCACACACTCCTTGGATAATAAGAGTCTAAATAGGGTAGAGGACCGAAGAGATCTAGGGGTACAGATAGACAAATAGAGGGAGTGCAGCGAAGGTTCACCAGACTGATTCCTGGGATGGCAGGACTGTCGTATGAGGAGAGATTGGGTCGACTAGGCCTGTATTCACTAGAGTTTAGAAGAATGAGAGGGAATCTCATTGAAACGTATAAAATTCTGACAGGGCTAGAAAGACTGGATGCAGGGAGGATGTTTCCCCTGGCTGGGGGGTCTAGAACGAGGGGTCACAGTCTCAGGATACGGGGTAGGACATTTAGGACTGAGAGGAGGAGAAATGTCTTCACTCAGAGGGTGGTGAACCTGTGGAATTCTCTACCACAGAAGGCTGTGGAGGCCAAGTCACTGAATATATTTAAGAAGGAGATCGATAGATTTCTAGACACAAAAGGCATCAAGGGGTATGGGGAGAGAGCGGGAATATGGTATTGAGATAGAGGATCAGCCATTATCATATTGTAGGGCGGAGCAGGCTCGAAGGGCCAAATGGCTGACTCCTGTGTAATGATCAGTAACATGTCATTCTAGAGTGGTACACTAGATGGAGCCATAGAGCTGTATATTTATTTGTATGTGTTTAAGACTACACTACCCACGATGCACTAGGCTACCCACAAGGCAGTAGTCAAGATGGATGCTGTATAAGAGAACATGTACTGAATAAATGTCTAGCAAAAGCTAGCCGTTCATAATGCAAACGTCTAGTTATTAATGAACATAACATCCTGCTCCTATTTTTCTATGTGTTTTCTGCTCTAAATCACTAAAAGTAGCGACACAGATTAACCACTCCCTGTGGCAGCGAGCTCCACATTCTCACCACTCTCTGGGTAAAGAAGTTTCTCCTGAATTCCCGATTGGATTTATTAGTGACCATCTTATATCGATGGCCTCTAGTTCTGGTCTCCCCCACAAGTGGAAACATCTTCTCTACGTCTACCCTATCGAACCCTTTCATAATCTTAAAGACCTCTCTCTGGTCACCCCCCTCAGCCTTCTCTTTTATGGATTTTTGTGTGCGATGGAGTTGGCCTTCAAGGCCATGTTAGGTGACCTCAAAATGATCAGGTGGTGGGGTGGGGTGGGGTTAGGGGGTGGTGACACCCCATAACTCACCAGTGGCGCTGCCCCTGTACTCTGGTCGGCACCAACTTTGTTAAAAAGTAGGAAAGGGTTAATTCAGGTGGGCAGATATTAATGGAGAACACGAGGATCTCAATTTGCTTCTATCTGCGTGGAAGTATCTCTGAGCTACAAGAGTTTCTCGAGGGGGATGATGGAACGCACGTGGAGTACAGAAGGATCTTGGCTGCGAGGTGCCCAAGAACTTCCAGAATTCTGAAATCCCACGCTCCCCAACCATGACATTTGTTGGAATCGACAATCCCACACCCAACCCCAGGCTCGCTGGGCACCATGCCCGCACCCCCCCTTAATCCCTGGATGTCCTGCACCCTCTCGTCTTCAATTAAAGCCACAGCTTCCCGTGTCCCTTCCCTGCCTTTACAATTCCTCAGCCTAATCATCCTTCCTCCCCCAACCCACCTCTCCCCACCCCGCCCATTCCACCCCGTCCCTTCCCGTCCCGAGCACCTGCTAGCCAAGTCCCATTGGCGTATCACCCCCAGTGCTCGCTAACCAGTGGCTCCTGGTCCACCAACACCTCAAATTTAAAATTCACATCCTTGTGTTCAAATCCCTCCATGGCCTCACCCCCCTCCCTATCTCTGTAACCTCCTCCAGCCCCGCAACCCTCCGAAATCTCTGCGCTCCTCCAATTCTTGCACGTCCCCCCGATTTCCATCGCTGCACCATTGGCGACCACGCCTTCAGCTGCCTGGACTCTGGAATTCCCTCCCTAAACCTCTCCACCTCTCTTTCCTCCTTTAAGACACTCTTTAAAACCTGCCTCTTTGACCAAGCTTTTGGTCACTTGTCCCACTATCTCCTTATGTGGCTCGGTGTCCAATCACTGATTCACGCTCCTGTGAAGCGCGTTCTACGACGTTAAAGGCGCCAGATAAATGCAAGTTGTTGTTGAGTGTTTGGCAGGCCCCCTCCCCCACCAATCAGGCTCCTCCCCTTCCCTCCTCGGCCACCTTAATTCAATAACGTCCCCGCCCTTTAACCCCTGGGTGAGCTGAATCCAGCACATGCCCTTGACGCCCCACAGGAGATGATCGGCCAGCAGATTTATCCAAGGGTTACTGGTTAATATCACCGGCTAAATCACCTTGCAACACACTTCACCACGGAAACATCGTAAGTAGATACGAAATTGGCTAAGTGACAGAAAACAGAGAGTAGTGGTGAACCGGTGTTTTTCGGACTGGAGGATGGTACACAGTGGTGTTCCCCAGGGGTCGGTTCTAGGACCACTGCTTTTTTTGATATATATTAATGACTTAGGCTTGAGTGTACAGGGCACAACTTCAAAATTTGCAAATGACTCAAAACTTGGAAGTATAAGTGAACAGTGAGGAGGAGAGTGATAGACTTCAGGAAAACGTAGACAGGCTGGTGAAATGGGCAGACATGTGGCAGATGAAATTTAATGCAGAAAAGTGTGAAGTGACACATTTTGGTAGGAAGAACGAGGAGAGGCAATATAAACTAAAGGGTACAATCCTAAAGGGGGTGCATGAACAGAGAGACCTGGGGGTATATGTGCACAAATCATTGAAGGTGGCAGGGCAGGTTGAGAAAGCGGTTAAAAAAGCTTACGGGATCCTGGGCTTCATAAATAGAGGCATAGAGTACAAAAGCAAGGAAGTGGCAGCACGGTGGCATAGTGGTTAGCACTGTTGCCTCACAGCGCCAGGGACCCGGGTTCAAATCCGGCCTCGGGTGACTGTCTGTGTGGAGTTTGCACATTCTCCCCGTGTTTGCGTGGGTTTCCTCCGGGTGCTCCGGTTTCCTCCCACAGTCCAAAGATGTGCGGGTTAGGTTGATTGGCCATGATTAAAAAAAAATTGGCCCTTAGTGTTAGGGGGGATTAAATACGTGGGGTTACGGGGATAGGGCTTGGGTGGGATGGCTGTCGGTGTAGGGACTGGGTGCTAGGGTTTGGATGATCAGCCATGATCTCGTTGAATGGCGGAGCAGGCTCGAAGGGCCGAATGGCCTACTCTTGCTCCTATCTTCTATGTTTCTATGTCTATGTTTAACCTGTATAAAACACTGGTTCGGCCTCAACTGGAGTATTGTGTCCAATTCCGGGCACCGCACTTTAGGAAGGATGTGAAGGCCTTAGAGAGGGTGCAGAAAAGATTTACAAGAATGATTCCAGGGATGAGAGAGTTCAGTCACGTGGATAGACTGGAGAAGCTGGGGTTGTTCTCCTTGGAGCAGAGAAGGTTGAGAGGAGATTTGATAGAGGTGTTCAAAATCATGAGGGGTCTGGACAGAGTAGATAGAGAGAAACTGTTCCCATTGGCGGAAGGGTCGAGAACCAGAGGACACAGATTTAAGGTGATTGGCAGAAAGGTAACAAAGGTGACCTCATCCATGCCTTTGTTACCTCTAGACTTGACTATTCCAACGCACTCCTGGCCGGCCTCCCACATTCCACCCTACGTAAACTTGAGGTCATCCAAAACTCGGCTGCCCGTGTCCTAACCCGCACCAAGTCCCGTTCACCCATCACCCCCTGTACTCGCTGACCTACATTGATTCCTGGTTAAGCAGCGCCTCGATTTCAAAATTCTCATCCTTGTTTTCAAATCCCTCCATGGCCTCGCCCTTCCCTATCTCTGTAATCTCCTCCAGCCCCACAACCCCCCGAGATATCTGCGCTGCTCTAATTCTGCCCTCTTGAGCATCCCTGATTATAATCGCTCCACCACTGGCGGCCGTGCCTTCAGCTGCCTGGGCCCTAAGCTCTGGAATTCCCTCCCTAAACCTCTCCACCTCGCTACCTCTCTTTCCTCCTTTAAGATGCTCCTTAAAACCGACCTCTTTGACCAAGCTTTTGGTCACCTGCCCTAATTTATCCTTATGTGGCTTGGTGCCCAATATTTTGTCTTATAACACTCCTGTGCAGCGCCTTGGGATGTTTTACTACGATAAAGGCGCTATATAAATACAAGTTGTTGTTGTTGTTGTTACTTGCTCTCTTTCTCTTTCTCGCGCCCTTTCTTTCTCTCTCTCTCTTTCTTTCTCTCTCTTGTTTTCTTTCTTTCTCTCTCTCTCTCTCTCTTTCTCTCGCTCTCTCTCTCTCTTTCTTTCTTTAAACCTCTGATGAGCTCCTCTTGCCATTCGCTGTTCCAGTTCCCAATGTTTGTAACTCTAACCTCTCAGTCTCAGTATCATTCTGGTGAATCATTGTTACGCCTGTTGCACAGACTGGAATATCCTTCCTGTGACAGGGGGTTGGCCAGAACTGTGTACAATACTCCAACTGTAGTCAAAAGAACAGAACCATTAGCAAATCTGGCGTTGTGTGCTTCTGAAGGGAGTGAGGCATTGAGCCTGAAGACACTGTGGTACGGAGGCACAATCACCAATTGTTAACGGATCCTACGATCCAGCAAACACAGACCTGGTTGACATCTTATCCGGGCCTTACGTATTCATTAGTGCTTGGAGCAAATATTGCATACCTGTAATCATTATAAAATACGCAACTTGGGAATTCACCCTGTTTGGCAGTGTATGAAACTGAGCTTTGATCACAGTTAGTTGTGTGAGCTGTGTGAGAAGCTCGTCGTAAAGCTGCTCCTGTATCTGTTTGCAAAGACAGAATACATAGGATGTATGGCACAGAAAGAGGCCATTCGGCCCAGCCAGTCCATGCCGGTGTTTATAAGAACATAAGGAGTAAGAGCAGGAGTCGGCCATTCGGCCCCTCGAGCCTGCTCCACCATTCAATGAGATCATGGCTGATCATCGACCTCAACTCCACTTTCCCACCCGATCCCCATATCCCTTGATTCCCCTAGAGTCCAAAAATCTATCGATCTCAGCCTTGAATATACTCAAAGACTGAGCCTCCACAGCCCTCTGGGGCAGAGAATTCCAAAGATTCACCACCCTCTGAGTGAAGAAATTCCTCCTCATCTCAGTCTTAAATGGCCGACCCTTTATCCTGAGACTATGCCCCCTAGTTCTAGACACTCCAGCCAGGGGGAAACAACCTCTCAGCACCTACCCTGTCAATCTCCCCTCAGAATCTTGTATGTTTCAATGAGATCACCTCTCATTCTTCTAAACTCCAGAGAGTATCGGCCCATTCTACACAATCTCTCCTCATAGGACAGCCCTCTCATCCCAGGAATCAATCTAGTGAACCTTCGTTGCACCGCCTCCAAGGCAAGTATATCCTTCCTTAGATAAGGAGACCAGAACTGTGCCCAGTACTCCAGGTGTGGTCTCACCAAGGCCCTGTACAATTGTAGCAAGACTTCCTCACTCTTATACTCCAACCCCCTGTAATAAAGGCCAATGTGCCATTTGCCTTCCTTATTGCTTGCTGTACCTGCATGTTAGCTTTCTGTGTTTCTTGCACGAGGACACCCAAATCTCTCTGAACACCAACATTTGAAAGTTTCTCACCATTTAAAAAATATTCTTTTTTTCTAGTCTTCCCACCAAAGTGAATAACCTCACATTTCCCTACATTATACTCCATCTGCCACCTTACTGCCCACTCAGTCTATCTATATCCCTTTGCAGACTCTGTGTTCTCCTCACAGCTTACTGTCCCACCTAGCTTTGGATCGTCAGCAAACTTGGATACATTACATTCGGTCCCTTCACCTGGGTCATTAATATAGATTGTAAATAGCTGAGGCCCCAGCACTGATTCTTGTGGCACCCCACTAGTTACAGCCTGCCAACCTGAAAAAGATCCGTTTATGCTCCACTCGAGCCTCCTCCCGTCTTTCCTCATCTAACTCTATCAGCGTAACCCTCTATTGCCTTCTCCCTCATATGCTTGTCCAGCCTCCCCTTAAATGCATCGATACTATTCGCTTCAACCACTCCCTGCGGTAGATTCTTGACCTTGTGCCACAGGGTTTCGGCAGCCCGTTTTCCATCTCTCCCGTGAAGGTCAATGGGAATAACACTCGGGGAGAGATTTGCAACGGGCTGCCGAATCGCTATCGCCTGCTTTAAACTATCGCACAAGGCCCAGATCTACCCCCTCCTGTCCGTGGTTGGAGCTCAAAAGTTTCTGAATATGAAAAAAATGGGAATCTTGCAAAATTGGAATTCACGCACAGTTTCCGTAAAATGGTCACACCTTAAAAACCAGCATTGTGCGGGTTAAAACAGGTTAAAACAGGTAATCGAATTTATTTACAATTAAATGATTTACCAGAGCAACAGTGTGAGGCAAATGTAATGCAGCACAAATAGAATACATTGTAAAAAAGGAAGAGTTTCGCATTTCTATAGCGCTTTACGCAATCTCGGGACGCCCCAAAGTGCTTGACAGCCGATTAAATCCTTTTAGAAGTGTTGCCACTGTTGTAAGGTAGGTTCTACGTCTAGAATGTCCACTTAAAGAGTGGGTTGGTCTTTCAGGAGAATTGATGACGCCTTGAGATATCAGTTTCTTGCCTCACCTGTTAAGTCTGTGGGTTGTATTATAAATAATCACAGACTCCACTGTTAACAAAATAAAACACGTCTTTACTATTCAGAGGCTCGGGCGATTCTGCCCTAGTTAACGTATCACAACCCTTATATACTGGTGTGGTCACTATCGGTATTACAGTATACATGAGCCAATAGATAGTGCCACCCTAAAGTAGTGCTCTTAAAGGCGAACGGTTACATTCTATAGTTCCCTTAAAGGTAAACGGTTACATACACAACACTCCTCCCTTCCTAGCTTATTACTTACAGAATCCCGTTAAACATACAATCTTCAACTTTATATAAACAGTTTGCAGATATACTCTCGATGGAGTCAACGTCATATAACAATTTACAGATATACTCTCAATGGAGTCAACGTCATATAGCAGTTTACAAACATACTCTCAGTGGAATCAGTTTACAGGTTCAGTCTCTGTGGGAACAGTTCATAAATTCAGTCTCTGGTATTAATTCGTTCCAGGCAGCATCCTCCATAGCCTTTTTTTTTTTTTTTTACAGCTTGTACTTTCGTCCTGTTGAACCAGCAGTGCGGACTTATACAACCCACTGGCTGTCTTGATAATGTCCCTGGATTTTTTTTACAAATTTAGCACCTTTCGTAGTGTTCGGACTGAGGTAGTAGAAGTAATAATATTTTAAACAGTTATTATTTTCTGCTTCTTCTTTTTCTTTTCTGCCTTTTTGAAACTCTCCGAGCTCTTTTCCCGGCTGCCATCTGTAGCGCCACCAACTCTCTATGTTCCTTAGACCTTAAGTGCTTCCTCAGAATTTCAGCACTTTGGGAGTTCCCATCACAATTTGGGCAGACCACATCCTCATAACATTCGGTGTCACTCAACAGGTCAAAACCCTTCTTCAAGCAATCATATTCATCCTGCTCTTCCTCGGATGTCTGCCCTTCCTTCCCTCCTGGCCTCATTTGTGCGTTCAATCCTTTCCCTTCCTTCAGGGATTTCGTTATCAGGCTATTTAATCCTTCTACTGAAGTAGCTGTTTCCCCATTCTCCTGTTCCCCTGGACGTAATTCAGCGTACTCCTCCATTTCATCCATCATTTTCTCCAATGCTTTCATCTTCTCTTCCTCTTGTACTTTGGCTTCCAGTGCTTGGAGAAGTTGCGCCTCGATGCTCTCTAGCTCATGTTCAGGGCCCATTCCCAGTTGAAACTGTTCTTCAAGTCGGTCAACCTCGGTAATTGCCGCCTCATATTTGTCTTGGGCTTCCTTCCATATTTTTATGAGTTCTGCCATGTCTTTCACCTCTACATCCTCATCTATGTATGGAACTTCTACCGATGAGTCTGTCTTGGCCCTGAGCTCCTCAAGAATTTCCTGCAGCCTTTGGACTTCTTGCTCATGTTCAACCTTTAGTTGCTCATATACTTCCAACGAAACTAGCTTTTCGGAGGTTGCTGAGTTAACCCCCTCCAGAATTGTAGTCTGGGCCTGTTCATACTGTTTTTTCAACTTCTCGCACTCTGCTTGTAAGGAGTCGTAGAGAAGAACTGGAATAAAATCCTGGCTTCCTGAAGATTCCTCTTCATTTGTTTCTTTCGCAATTTCCTGTTGGAGTTCAGCCAAGGCTGCTATGCTATCTGCCTCTCGAAGTCTCACTGCCATCAACTCTTCTTTATTCTTGCAGTCCATCTCAGCCATTTCCCGTTTACTTTCATTTAACTGAGTGAGTAGTCCCTTATTTTGGGCTGAGAGATATTGCACCTTCTCATGTAGACCCTTGCACTCCTTCTCTGCTTGACATAGCTGATTACCGCTGATTTGGTTCTGCGTTTCAAGTTCCAACATCCTTTGCTTAGCTTCTTTCAGTTTCGCCCCTATAAGCTCCTCTTGCAACATGGCCACATTATTCTCATCAGGTAAAGAAGCGTTTCTCTTTTCCATGTCCAAGATTTGTTTCTGCATCTCCTTAAGAGCACCCTGTGATTCAACTTCTCTTAACTTTGCCTGCACTAGCTCCGTCTCTAATTGCAGAACAAAATCCTCAGTGCAGCGTGATTTGCCCTTCTGCTGTATCTCTAGATCATGCAAATATTCTAACCCCTGAACATCATCAGGGAGATGTGATCGGTAATTGGTCACGATGGCTCTATGGTCGCTCTCTGCTTGAGCCAGTAGGTTCTGTTGTCTTTCCAGACTCTCCCATTCGGTGTCATAGAACTTTTTCATTGTTTTCATCTCTTGTACGAGGCGGTAACTTAATTGTTCTAATTGTTGTTGTACTTTGAAATAGCGTTGAGTTCGAGCCCGGTGTTCCTCCGTAATGCATATGTCTGTAGCTTGAACAGACTCAGAATTCTCTGTCTTTATGCACGCCATCGATTTTCCAACCTTAGTCCGTGAGTTAATGTTAACCTTGTTTTTCATACATAAGCTGGACTTATCGTCTTCCGGCTCAGAGTCTGAGCTGCTTGTCTGCACCGAGTCCTCACTCGTCATTGCTTGTCGGTAGTGCCATTCCATGTCTATTTTCTTGATCCACTCCCGTCCTAGAAGTGGTGGTCCTCCCTCAGGTAGTACGTACAAATTCATTCTTGGGTGTACTTTACCCCTATCTCTCACCTTGACTCTTATTTTCCCCATGGGGTATACGCGATGCCCCGTGTATGTCTGTAATACGAACTTGGTATTTCTTAAGGGTATGTGAGAGAATAGTCGGTGGTATTCCTTTTGGTTGATGACTGATACAGCTGATCCCGTGTCCAGCTCCATTCGTACTTGGACTCCAGCTATTTTTAGTGTGACCCAGATCGTCTGTAGATCAGTTAC
The DNA here is from genome assembly GCF_052327205.1 of Somniosus microcephalus. Taxonomy (NCBI): domain Eukaryota; kingdom Metazoa; phylum Chordata; class Chondrichthyes; order Squaliformes; family Somniosidae; genus Somniosus; species Somniosus microcephalus. The sequence continues at coordinate 48,753,854 of NW_028225182.1, read as the reverse complement.
TTTACCCACATTGTGGATTCTCAGACTATCCAACTCCTGGCTGTTTGGGTCTGAGTCTGAATTTTGTTCGTCTGAACTCTTTTCAGCCACCTGATGCACCTTGTTGTACTTTTCTTGTGGTGGTGGCTTCCTTTGTTTGTTGGTCTTCTTTCTGGACCTGCATACCTTCGCGATGTGACCCAGTTTGCCACATTTCCTGCACTCTTGATTCTTAAACCAGCACTGATTCTGGTCGTGCGTTGTCTTTCCACAACGGTAGCATTTGGAAATGCTTGCAGTAATTTGATCCTTCAGCACTGCTACGATCTCTTCGAAGGTCTGGTCCACTGGTTTAACTGGTGCTATTAGATGTTTCAAGAGCCCGTATGTTTTTGCTCCCATCGAATTTAACAAAGTTATTGCCTTGGCGTATATGGCTACGCAATATATTCCTATGCGTTCCCCATACGTGGCCCTGTCTTCTATTTCAGCATTAAAATCATTAATATTTCCTCGCTTAGGCATCTTCTTCTCTTTCTGAGAACAGCACAAGTATTTCTTTACTTATTATTAATTTTCTTCTCTTCTTGAGAACACCACAAGTATTGCTTTACTTATTTCTTGTTTCTGAAAATTCTAATTAATTTTCTTCTCTCTTCTTGAGAACACCACAAGTATTGCTTTACTTATTTCTTGTTTCTGAAAATTCTAATTAATTTTCTTCTCTCTTCTTGAGAACACCACAAGTATTGCTGTACTTATACTTATTTTCCCTCTCTTCTTGAGAACACACCAGCCTTTCTGAAAAATCTTATTACTTTCCTGAAATTCTTAATAATTTCCAAGATGGCGGTTTCCCGCTTCTTCCTTCTTCTTCAGCGGTTTCCCCGCGAAAAATGGCGGCTTTCCCGCGCTTCTCGCTCTCCCCGCCCACTTCGATGGCGGTTTTCCCGCGCTTCTCGGCGCTCTCCGCCCACTTCAATGGCGGTTATCACCCGTTCCCCGACGCTGACTTTCAGGCCGAGTGCGGGCCTTGTCAGCGGATGCGATCGATGGCCCGGCTGCGCCTCACACTTGAAAGCGGCCCCCGGCCTCTGGCTCACCCGCTCGCGCGGCTCTTGCTCGCTCCCTCCCGGGCTCTGGCTTACCCGCTCGCGCGTTTCACCGCGGCTCTTATCAGGGATTGCGATCGCCCTGTCTTTGCAGCCAACGCTGCGGCTTACCCACGAGGTTATGGAGGCTTCAGGGTCCTAATGCCTGTCGCTTCCAGCCTGTCAGTTCCAGACTGGTGAGGATTGAAACCTCTCTTCAACGTCCTGTCTTCGGACGAAGCCGCCGTGGAACAACTGCCGCAGGGTTCGAATCCTGACTCGTCGCCAATGTTAAGTCTGTGGGTTGTATTATAAATAATCACAGACTCCACTGTTAACAAAATAAAACACGTCTTTACTATTCAGAGGCTCGGGCGATTCTGCCCTAGTTAACGTATCACAACCCTTATATACTGGTGTGGTCACTATCGGTATTACAGTATACATGAGCCAATAGATAGTGCCACCCTAAAGTAGTGCTCTTAAAGGCGAACGGTTACATTCTATAGTTCCCTTAAAGGCAAACGGTTACATACACAACATCACCCAGTATAGAAAGGAACTCAGGAGCAAGCCAAACACTGCCGGACAGCATCCGTGTGAATAAGCCTGCTGCATACCAAGAACTGAAGAACAGGTCAAAATCCATTTAGGATTAAACGCCCCTTTGTTTTGAAGGCAGATCGTTACCAAAGCAATGTTTTGACACGTGCAGATGCTCTTATTTTCTTTGGTCTGTGATACTCGATCCTATGGAATGCTGGAGAAGACAAACACCCACACAAGGACTGCCGCCAACTCTCCAGGATTGGACCTGGAGACTCCGGGAATCAAAGATTCATTTTCCGGACAGCGCAGCAAGCAAAACCCACGAAACAAATCTCATAGAGGGAAAGACTTGCATTTATATAGCGCTTTCACGCTGTCCCAAAGTGCTTTACAGACAATGAAGGACTTTTTGAAGTGTGGTCACTGTTGTAATGTGGGAAACGCAGCAGCCAATTTGCACACAGCAAGCTCCCACAAACAGCAATGTGACAACGACCAGATCATCTGTTTTTAGTGATGTTGATTGCGGGATAAATATTGGCCCAGGACACCGGAGAGAACTCCCCTGCTCTTCTTCGAATAGTGCCACGGGATCTTTTACATCCACCTGAGAGAACAGACGGGGCCTCGGTTTAACGTCTGATCCAAAAGACGGCAACTCCGACAGTGTGGCGCTCCCTCAGTACTTCGCTCCCTCAGTGCTGCCCCTCCCTCAGTGCTGCCCCTCCCTCAGTACTGCCCCTCCGACATTGCGGCGCTCCCTCAGTACTGCCCCTCCGACAGTGCGGCACTCCCTCAGTACTGCCCCTCCGACAGTGCGGCGCTCCCTCAGTACTGCCCCTCCAACAATGCGGCGCTCCCTCAGTACTGCCCCTCTGACAGTGCGGCGCTCCCTCAGTACTGCCCCTCTGACAGTGCGGCGCTCCCTCAGTACTGCCCCTCCCACAGTGCGGCTCTCCCTCAGTACTGCCCCTCCGACAGTGCGGCGCTCCCTCAATACTGCCCCTACCGACAGTGCGGCGCTCCCTCAGCACTGGCATTGGGAGTGTCAGCGTAGATTTTTGTGCTCAAGTTTCTGGTGTGGGGTTTGAACCCACAACCATGCTGATGTCAGAAGCGAGGGTGCTACCCACTGAGCCACAGCCGACAGCACAATATGTGACCTGAAAAAACACAGTCCAGTCAGTCCCATTCCCCCGCTCTATCCCCGAAGCCCTGCAAGTTTATTTCCCTCAAGTGCCTATCCAGTCTCCCCTTGAAAACATTGAGTGTCTCCGCTTCCACCACTTCCGTCGGCAGCGAGTTCCAGGTCCTCACCACTCGCTGCGTAAAAAAGTTTTTCCTCGCATCCCCCCCCCTGTATCTCTTGCCCAAAGTCTTAAATCTGTGTCCCCTAGTCCTTGTACCATCAACTAGTGGGAACAGCCTTTCCCTGTCTAGCCTATCCAAACCCATCATAATCTTGTACACCTCAATCAAATCACCCCTCAACCTCCTTTGTTCTAATGAAAACAAATCCAGCTTCTCCAACCTGTCCTTGTAGCTTAGATCCCCCATCCCCGGAACCATTCTGGTAAATATCCTCTGCACCTCTCAAGGGCCTTCACATCCTTCCTAAAGTGTGGTGACCAGAACTGGACACAATGGCCTAGAAATTCAGTGCCCTTAGCGCCGATTTTGCGGCGCTAGAGGGCCTAGCGCTGCAATTGGCGCCGGTGCCGAAATTGCCTGGGGCCCTTCCGCCGCGGTAGACCGGTAGCGCTGCGCCGGCACCGATGACGTCATCGGTGTGCGCAGCGTCCCGGTTGCCATGCCGACGGGCCCCAGCGCCGAAATTCAGTTGCGGCCGCCTCGCCCGTGGCAGCCGCAACTAAGACTCTGGCAACAGAGTCTTACATGACTTTGCGCCGGCGCATTAAAGGCACCGCGGCGGCCGGCCGCTTTCCCGCCGGCCGCCTGGCCGCAGCTCCCTCCCCGGACTTCCCCCCGCCCCCCCCCCGGAACAGAAGCAAGCCCGGCACTTGTCCGAGGTGCCGGGCTCATTTTTAAAAAGATTTTCGCGGGCCGCGGCCGGGTGCAGGCAGCTCCTCCTTAAGGGAAGGAGGAGGCCTGCACTTCCCGAACCTGCCGCACCGCAGCGGGCGCCGCAGCGCCGGAATAGCGCCGATATTCAGCGCGTAGCGCCAGTTTTCAGGCGCAAACAGCTCTCAGCAGCGCCGGCAGCCGTTTGGGCGCAGAACTATTGAATTTTGGGCCCGACCAGCGCGACTTAGCTCCGGCACTAACTTCCGGCGCTAAAGCCCTGGCTGCGCCAAAACTCAATTTCTAGGCCAATACTCCAGTTGTGGCCTAACCAGTGCTTTATAAAGGTTCAGCATAATTTCTCTATATTTGTCATGCCAATAAAGCGATTTGAATTGAATTGAATTGAATTGTACTCAATACCTCTATTTATGAAGCCCAAGATCCCATATGCTTTGCTAACCAATCTCTCAATATGTCCTGCCACCTTCAGGGACCTATGTACATTAACTCCCAGGTCCCTCTGTCCCTGCACACTCTTTAAAACTATGCCATTAAGTTTATATTGCCGCTCCCTGCTCCTTCTGCCAAAATACATCACCTCACACTTCTCTGTATTAAATTCCATCTGCCACTTGTCTGCCCATTCTGCTCGCCTTTCTACGTCCTGCTGCAGTCGATTGATATCATCGTCACTGTTTGCCACACCCCCAAGTTTGGTGTCATCGGCAAATTAGGACTGGTGACCTAGAGCTTGGTCAAAGAGGTCGGTTTTAAGGAGGGTCTAGAATGAGGAGAGAGAGAGGCGGAGAGGCTTAGGGAGGGAATTGATAAGGAAAAATGGTTGGGGGTTGCACATCAGCCAGAGGAATGGAGAGTTTTGTTAGGGGTGGTTTGGAGGATGTTACAGAGATGGGGAGGGGTGAGGCATGAAGGGTTTCAAATCCAAGGATGAGATTTTTAATTTGAGGCGGTTGCCGGACTGGGAGCCAATGTTGGTCAGCGAGCACAGGGGGTGATGAGTGAACGGGACTCGGTGCGAGTTAGGACACGGGCCGGCCCAGGTTTGGATGAGCTGAAGGTGACGGAGGGCGGATGTTGAGAATCTGGCCGGGGGAGCGTCGGAAGAGTCGAGGCTTCAGGTTGCGAAAGGCATGGGCGAGGGTCTCAGCGGCAGATGGGCTGAGGTCGGGGCAGGGAGACGGGCGATGTTAGGAAGGCGGAAGTAGGCGGCCTTGGTGATGGAACGGGCATGGGGTTCGGAAGCTCAAGGGTCAAATAGCACGGCGGGGTTGCGAGCGGTCATGGGTCAGCCTGAGGCAGTGGCCAGGGACGGGGTGGAATCGGTGGCGAGGGCACAGAGTTTGTGGTGGGGGGTCCGAAGACAGCGGCTTTGGCGTTGCCAATGTTTAGCTGGCGGAAGTTGTGGCTTATCGACAACACAGAGGCAGTGGAGGGATTGAGAGATGGCGGAAAGGTAGGCCTGGATGTCATTAGTGTACATGGACTAGCTGATACAACCCAGAAGATCGTCACTAATAAATCCAATAAGGACCTCAGGAGAAACGTCTTTACCCAGAGAAAATGTGGAACTCGCTACCACAGGGAGTGGTGGAGGGGAAGCTAGATAAACACAGGTGGGAGAAAGGAACAGAAGGACATGCTGTTAGAGTGATGATAGGGTGGGAGGAGGCTCGGGTGGAGCAGAAACACCGACATGGACCTGTTGGGCCTGTTTCTGTGATGCAGATTCTATGTACGTAGATTTTGGCTGTGTTGAATAGTTAGCTAGTCAGCATAATAAGTATGCCTTGTGACTTCACGTAGTGGAATGGCGCTCGCAGTGTTTCCTGAGACACATTTGTAACGACATCTCATCTACCGCGTTCCTCTCACCTATCCAATTGATCAAACTGAGCGATTGAATCTGTCAAGCACGATTTGCCTTTGATAAACCCGCCACCTCTACCACCTAGAAGGACAAGGGCAGCAGGAGCATGGGAACACCAGCCCCTCCAAGATCCCCCTCCAAGTCGCACACACACCATCCTGACTTGGAAATATATCGGCCGATCCTTCATCGTCGCTGGGTCAAAATCCTGGAATTCCTCTCCCTAACAGCACTGTGGGAGCACCTTCACCACACGGACTGCAGCGGTTCAAGAAGGCGGCTCACCACCACCTTCTCGAGGGCGACTAGGGATGGGCAATAAATGCTGGGCCTCGCCAGCGACGCCCAGATCCCGTGAAGGAAAAAACTAAAATATCCACCCTTGACTAACCCACGCCTTTCTAAATGCTCACTAATTTTATCTCGAATTACAAGCCCACCACCCGTAGACTAAATCAACCTTTCCTCCGCCGCACCTCTACCTTCTCCCTCGTTCCTTATTCGCAATGGGCTGCAGCCACCATTTCCAGTGCCTTTTCCCTCATCCTATGACAGCCGCCTTGGTGGCGATCTGGCAACTGGTGGCAGGGACTGCTTCTTCTGCAAAAGGCGCAGGTAGTGACTTTCAGGTGTCACCATCTGCCTGCAAAGCTTGGCAGCAGTCCCAGTCAGGTTGTCCCTCAGGACGTAGCCCAGAATTTCAGCCTTTCCAGATTGAGGGGGCCTGAGATTGGCGACCGCGATCAGCCGGATGGCGACGGGCTGGCCGTATTGGAGGCAGGCGGCGCTCAGACGCCGGCACAGTTCCTGCAGGTGCGCCACGTCCCGCTCCATCCGCGAGGGCCCGTAGGCGGCCACCCGCCGCCAGAAGGAGGCGTTGAAGTGCCGGTAGAGCTTCCAGTCCAATGAGTTCCAGGCCTTGATCTTCTCCGCCGCGGGGTGGTCGAGCGGGGTGACGGACGCGGTGGTCCGGGCGTTGAGCTTGAAGTAGACCATGTCCTCCATCTGCCAGCACAGGGCCTCCTTGAGAAGGACCAGCGACTGGTCGAAGTACTCCGAGACCAAGATGAGGTCAAAGGCCAGCTCCAGCTCCTGAATGGCGGCGGCGGCATACCCCTGGGTGTCCTTGGCGTTGTTGTCGCGACCAAAGTCGAACCACATGAGGTTCCGAGCGTAGTGGCTGTTCAACTCCGTGCGCTTGTAAAACCTGGCCGTGTCCGAGAGGAATTCATCCAGGCTCGCCGCTTTCCTGAAGGCGGAGGACACGGTGTGGTAATAAGCGAAGGATGACTCGGCCAGTTGGATGGGATTTCTGATGATGGAGAAATAAAAGGATCCATTTGGCATCGCCTTCCTCACCTACAGGGTCAGAAATACATCGTTACTTTCATTGGGCAGAGGCAGCACATTAAAACCCTCTAAACTGGCCAACTTTGAGACTGCCATCCACTCGGTTCTCCAGCCAGGTGGATTGTCCAGGTGTGAATCATTTATATACACTGTTGGTCATGATGGGCGGACACCAAGCATAGGCGGTCCTTCAAGACATGGCTTGTTGTTTGCCATCAATATTCTTCGGCAGCACCTCCTGAGCCCACAGCCTCCGCCACCTAGAAGGACAAGGGCACGCGGGAACACCACCACCTCCAAGTTCCCCGTCAAGTTAGACACACACACACCATCTTGACTTGAACATATATCGGCCGTTGCTTCCTCGTGGCCGGGTCCAAATCCTGGAACTCCCGCCCTAACCGTGCACCACGGGAGCACCTTCACCACGCGGACTGCAGTGTGAAGAAGAAAGCCCACCACCACCTTCTCAAGGGGCAGCTAGGGCTGGGCAATACATGGCAACCTTGCCAGCACTTTTATCTCCTCCTCGCCTTCCTGGGGCACCGGTCCACAGGCTCCCTAGGATACCTTGGCTCGAGTCATCAACATTCACGTCATGACAGTGAACATTAGCAGGCTATGCGACCAATCAGGCATCACAACCGATGCCTGCTCCCACCCTCATCCGATGCCAGCAGAGCTTGCTGGCTGGAAATCGGGGTACAGGAATCCCAAAGCCAATTATCCCAGTGTCACTGAGGCTAACTCTGCCCAGGACAGGACCAGCCTGGAATTAACCCTAGGACCTTCTTGCCTACATGTTGCAGCAGCTCACTGCATTAACCCGCTGGCTATCTTCTCAACGTTTTCTATCTGCAGGTCAAAGATTTTAAGGGCAAGTGTAGAAAGTAACAATCATAGCAGCATAGGAACAGGAGGAGGCCATTCAGCCCCTCGAGCCTGTTGGCAATTCAATGAGATCTCTCTATCTACCACATCGAATCCTTTAATCATCTTAAAACACCTCGATTAGATCACCCCTTAATCATCTACACTCGAGCGAAGACGAGCCGAGTCTGTGCAACCTGTCCTCATCATTTAACCCTTTTTGCCCCTGGTATCATGCTGGTAAATTTGCGCTGCTCTCCCTCCAAGGCCAGTGTATCCTTCCTGAGGCCCGGTGCCCAGGACTGAATCACATAGTGTACAGAACCACATGCTATTAATTACTCACTGATAATATATAGAACATTAACATCCACTGAAGATCCACTGTAACTAGTGGGGTGCCCCAGCGATCAGTGCTGGGGCCTCAACTATTTACAATCTATATTAATGACTTGGATGAAGGGACCGAGTGCACTGAGGCCAAATTTGCTGATGATACAAAGATAGGTGGGTTAGCAAGTTGTGAGCAGGACACAAAGGGATATAAATAGGTTAAGTGAATGGGCAAGAATTTGGCAGATGGAGAATAATGTGGGAAAATGTGAGGTTATGCACTTTGGAAGGAAGAATGAAAAAGCAAATTATTATTTAAATGGAGTGAGACTACATAATGCTGCGGTACAGAGGGAGCTGGGGGTCCTCGTACATGAAACACAAAAAGTTAGCATGCAGGTACAGCAAGTAATTAGGAAGGCTAATGGAATGTTGGCCTTTATTGCAAAGGGGGATGAAGTATAAAATTAGGGAAGTCCTGTTACAACTGTACAGGGCGTTGGTGAGACCACACCTGGAGTACTGCGTACAGTTTTGGTCTCCTTATTTAAGGAGGGATATACTTGCATTGGAGGCAGTTCAGAGAAGGTTCACGAGGTTGATTCCTGGGATGAAGGGGTTGACGTATGACGAAAGGTTGAGCAGGTTGGGCCTATACTCATTGGAGTTTAGAAGAATGAGAGGGGATCTTATTGAAACATATAAGATTCTGAGGGGGCTTGACAGGGTGGATGCTGAGAGGATGTTTCCCCTAGTGGGGGAATCTAGAACGAGGGGGCACAGTCTCAGGATAAGGGGGCACCCATTTAAGACGGAGATGAGGAGGAATTTCTTCTTTCAGAGGGTCGTGAATCTTTGGAATTCTCTACCCCAGAGCGCTGTGGAGGCGGAGTCAGTGAATATATTCAAGGCGGAGATTGACAGACATTTTAACTACAAGTGAGTCGAGGGTTATGGGGAGCGGGTGGGAAAGTGGAGTTGAGGCCAAGATTGGATCAGCCATGACCTTATTGAATGGCGGAGCAGGCTCGAGGGGCCGATTGGCCGACTCCTGCTCCTGTTTCTTATGTTCTTATGTTCACTTACTTCAGGCAGATTGAACCTCATGTGGTTGCAGATGATGTTATACTCCTTGGTGGGAATCTGAGCAAAGTTCTTGACGAATCTGGCCATAAACCTTTGAGGGTAGCCCAAATGGTCGATCAATGGCAAAGCAAATGTTAGGTTCCTGGTCTCACCGTATCGATACAAAATATTAAGGATGGTGCTGCTTGCTGTCTTGTGCGTCTTCAGGAACACCAGGTGCTTCCTAGGGGTGCAGGACAGGCCCGGAGAGATTCCATCCCTGTGTTCAACAGCCAGAAACCCTCAAAGATCAGTCCATGAGAAGAATGTGATATGCAGCAACAACTTGTATTAATACCGCGCCTTTAATGCAGTAAAAAGGTCCCAGTGCATGTCACAAGAGCGTAGATCAGGCACCGAGCCACATCAGGAGATATTAGGACAGGTGACCAAAAGCCTGGTCAAAGAGGTCGGCTGTGAAAGGAAGAGCCCCCCCCCCCCGCCCCCCCCGCTGTCTCAGCTCATTCGCTGCTGAAATCCTCGTCCATGCCTTTGCGACCTCGAGACGTGACTATTCCAACGCACTCCTATCTTCCACCCTCCGTAAACTTGAGCTTTTCCAAAACTTGTCCTGTTCGCCCATCACTGTGCTCGCTGACCTACATTGGCTCCCGGTTCCGGCAACGCCTCGATTTTAAAGTTCTCATCCTGGTTTTCAAATCCCTCCGTGGCCCTCGCCCCCTCCCTATCTCTGTTACCTCCTCCAACCCCACAACCCCCCGTGATTTCTGCGCTCCTCCAATTCTGCCCTCTTGCGCATCCCCCAATTTTAATCGCTCCACCACTGGCGGCCGTGCCGTCAGCTACTTGGGCTCTAAGCTCTGGAATCCCCCTCCCTAAACCTCTCCTCTGTTGAGTCCATTAGGTGCGGTGAGTTACACTGAAGTGCCAGGCCAGCCTGCAATTTTTAGGGGAAATTTCCTGACACTTGCCAGTGCTTTGTTGGTCTGAATTTGTATATAAAAAGTGTGTGAGTCATCCTGGTGACAGGTGCCTCCTTCATTTTTCAGCTTTGAGTAGAGAAGATGCAAGGCCATGTCGTGGGCAGGAAGGTTGGCACGATGCCAGTGGGCATCTTGAGAAGGAACATGTTTAAAAAAATACATCGGAATGGGACAGACGGAGGCGATCCTATCTGTTTCAGCTGTACTTGGAAACAACTATTGGAGCTGAAAGACTGGAGGAGAGTCTGAGCCATTGGCCCACCCGGATTCTGCTCCTAAACAGGAGACACATCCCTCCCCATTGAGATCAGTTTGTAAAGACACAATCCACCCATTCGTCAGATACCTTCAGGCTAATGTATCTGGAGCACTAAAGCTCAATCTGCATACAATAACGGAGGAGCCTTTTAAATATTACAAAATATTCAGAGAGGCAATCCGACACTTGCTAAAACACACATCCAAACTCTCTACTTTTCTCATTCCCTCAGCTCCCTCAGCACTGCACTGGAGTGTCAGCCTAGCTCTGCGTTGGGCCGAATGGCCTGTTTCTGGGCTGTACATTCTACGTTTGCCAGCACCAATCACATCCCAGGGAAATAGCAAGAGGGAGGAAACCGTCCTTCCATTTTGACCGTGCTTTCGTTGGGTGGAAGGTAACAGCTTCATATTCTCGGTTTAACACATACCTGCCGCTCATGTCGTAGAACATAATTCGAACGGTGAAGCTGAAGCTCGTTACAATGATGAAGAGCAGGAATAGCTGTAAGGTCCGTGTCGAGACACACCAGGGCATCCTCGCTTTCCCAGCTCAAATACAAATGGACAGTCTGAGCGTTAATGCCTCCTGTCTCAGTCGCCGCGCTGATGCTCAGCTCAGTAACTTTTAACCAAACTGGTTCAAGCAGGAGGCTGAAAGAACGAAAGACTTGCATTTATATAGCGCCTTCCACCACCACCGGATGTCTCAAAGCGCTTTACAGCCAATTAAGTACTTTTTCGAAATGTGGTCACTGTTGTAATGTGGGAAACGCGGCAGCCAATTTGCGCACAGCAAGCACCCCCACACAGCAATATGATAATGGCTGGATCATCTGTTTTTGTGATGTTAGTTGAGGGATAAATATTGGCCCCAGGACACCGGGGAGAACTCCCCTGCTCTTCCTCGAAATAGTGGCCGTGGGATCTTTTACGTCCACCCGAGAGAGCAGACGGGAAGACGACAGACAGGTTGGTGGCTGCAGAATGGGCAAATAATTGGCAAATGAAGTTCAACACAGACAAATGTGAGGTATTACATTTTGGTAGGAAGAATAAGGAGGTCACTTATCACTTGGAGGGTGCGAGTCTGGGTGGGGTAGAGGAATAAAGGGATCTGGGAGTACAAATACACAAATCACTAAAAGTTGGGACACAGGTTAGCAAGGCCATAAAAAAAGCAAATCAAGCACTAGGGTTTATTTCTAGAGGGATAGAATTGAAAAGTAGGGAAGTTATGCTAAACCTGTATCGAACCTTGGTTAGACCACACTTGGAGTACTGCGTACAGTTCTGGTCGCCATATTATAAAAAGGATATCGAGGCACTGGAGAGGGTGCAGAGAAGATTTACAAGGATGATACCAGAAATGCGAGGGTATACATACCACACACACACAGACACACAGAATCCCCACAGTGCAGATAGGGGCCATTTCGACCCATCGAGCCTGCACCGACACATATCCCACCAGGAAAGGATGAACAGGCTGGGTCTCTTTTCTCTTGAAAAAAGAAGGCTGAGGGGTGACCTAATCGAGGTCTTTAAAATTATGAAAGGTTTTGATAGAGTGGATACCGAGAGAGTGTTTCCACTTGTGGGGAAGAGCAAAACTAGAGGCCATCAACATAAGATAGTCACCAAGAAATCTAATAGGGAATTCAGAAGAAACTTCTTTACCCAGAGAGTGGTGAGAATGTGGAACTCGCTTCCACAGGGAGTGGTTGAAGAGAATAGTGTAGATGTATTTAAGGGGAGGCTAGATAAGCATGTGAGGGAGAAGGGAATCGAGGGATACGCTGATAGATTTAGATGAGGAAAGACGGGAGGAGGCTCGAGTGGAGCATAAACACCGGCATGGACTAGTTGGGCTGAATGGCCTGTTTCTGTGCCGTATATCCTGTGTACAACACTTAACATTTAAACAGCACGGTTGTATCTGTGGTAGTTCGGCTCGGTTGGGGAGAACTTGCTTCCTTCTTCCGACCGCAATGTAACTGAATATCGGGCGCGGTGCAGAACGGGCAGCCGGTCACACACCGCCCGTTCTTGCGCCACCATCCGTTCAAGTCCCGCTCTCGGTCCCCGAGGGGGGAGTGCAGCTTTGTCGGAGGAGCTCTCCTTCCATCTGACATGGTTTGGGCCGATGGGGAGGTCCCACGGGGCTATCAATGTGAAAGAATCGGCTGACGTTTGTCCTACAACACCATCGCGAGACAGTGGTTAGCTTACACAATAAGCGATAATGTGAAGGCTAAGGGGAAATTTGATAGAGGTGTTCAAAGCCATGAAAGCTTTTGTTGGAGTAAATAAGGAGCAATTGTTTCCACTGGCAGATGTGTCGGTAACCAGAGGACACCGATTCAAGATAACCGGCAAAGAACCGTGGGCGAGATGAGAATTTTTTTACGCAGCGAGTTGTTGTGATCTGGAACGCGCTGCCTGAAAGGGCGGTGGGAGCAGATTCAATAGTAACTTTCAGAAGGGAATTGGAGAAATACTTGAAAAGGAAAATATTTGCAGGGCTGTGGGTGAAAGAGCAGAGGGGGCAGCGGGACTAATCGGAGATCTCGTTCAAAGAGCCGGCACAGGAACGATTGGCCGAATGGCCTCCTCCTCCTGCGCTAAATTATTCTCAGCTTCAATTCCTTTCTACCTGTCGGAGTCGCACCTGCAAATGACACAGAATATTACGATTTATTTCCTCCTGCCAGCTCACCTCTGCTGTTCCTCTCCACAGCCTCTTAAGTTACAAGCAAGCCATCACTCAACCACTCACCTGCTCTTTCCTCCTGCTAGTTTTTGGGATGAACCTTGTCGGGTTCCTCCACCAGTAAATCTCCCGGCCCTTCGCTTCAACTCTGCCAATTGAGAAATACAGATCGAAGCAAACTCGAAGCAAGTGCACAAACGGTCGACGGCCTCTGCAGTGCATGAGCTGAAGTTACTAAGTGCTAAACAAGGGCTAAGGCTGCACAATCAGGTACGCCTCCTCAGAGTGAATGACAAAGGCTGCTTTAGTGGGAGGCACAGAGAATCACTCCTTTGAAAGGCAGAACAATAAAGACAGTTTCTTACCTGCATCAAGGATTGTCTGGAGCGGACTGCAGGAAGTATTTGAGACTCTGCCTGGTCTGTGGCCAGAAGATTCCCTTCATTCTAGGGAGGGGCTGGTGAATTAAATAGGTCGTGGGTCTTGAGGAGTTTGCTGAACTGTGTCACGAGTGAAACATAAGAACATCAGAAACAGGAGCCGGAGTGGGCCAATCGGCCCCTCGAGCCCGCTCCGCCATTCAATAGGATCATGGCTGATCCAATCTTGGCCTCAACACCGCTTTCCCGCTCTCTCCCCATACCCCTCGACTCCCTTGTAGTTTAAATGTCTGTCTATCTCTGTTGTATCCATGTGTTAATGGAGACACGGAATGCAGGAGTTGGTTTCACAGGTGTTTACTGAACAAAGTCTGGAGGTGAACTGAAAGATACAAGACGCTATACAGGCTTATATACCCGAGTGGTCACTACCGGTATTACAGTACACAGGGGCTCTTAAAGGTACATACACTACAATTCCTCCCCTTTTAGATAATTAGTACATAACATTTTAAGTAATCATTAATTAACATGTTTACAAGAACAATAATCTACACATTTGCTGCAGTTAATCAATTATAAGTCAGTCTCTCTGGAGGCTTTCTGACTCGGTCCGGATAACGCCTCGGTGGTGTAGTAGTTTTCGGTGGTGTAGTAGGTTCTTTTGGCAAGGTCAATTCGGCTTGAATGCCAGTGTCGGGTTCATCTGGTTCCAGTATCACCGGATCGGAGGTAGATACTATGGGTATCTCTGCTTCATCATTAGGCGTATAGAGTTGTGGTGTAGGTTGTCCCTTTTCGGATGACTCTATGATCTGGTCAGCATGGCGCCTTATTATGCTTTCACCAATGTCCACGGTACACATCAGCGGTTCTAGTCGTGTACAAATAGTTCCAGGCTGCCATTTCTCGGTACGGTAGTCCCGGGCCAAAACTTGTTGACCTATCTGGAAGGTTCTAGTTGGCCTTTCATTCATGCCTTGAAATTGCCGGTTCTCTACGTCCCTTCTGATGTTTGGCTTGATCAAATCCAGCCGGCATCTTAGTCTTCTATTGAAAAACATCATGGCGGGAGTTTGGTTTGTAACCACATGTGTTGCATTCCTGTATGCAAACAAGAAGTTATCTACCTTATGTTGTAGATTTATGTCTTCATTACCCATGGCCTTTATGGCCTTCTTGAAGGTCTGGACAAACCTTTCAGCTAATCCATTGGTGGCGGGATGGTATGGGGCAGACGTGTAGTGCTTAACCCCATTGTTTTTTAAGAACTTCCTGAATTCTTCGGACACAAATTGCGGTCCATTATCAGAACAGATCTGTTCAGGCAGCCCATTCCTGGCAAATATGGTCCTTAATACTGTGATGGTTTTTTCCGTGGTGGTGGAGGACATCTTTATTACCTCCGGCCACTTGGAGTGTGCATCAACCGCGATTAAGAACATTGAGTCCATAAATGGACCAGCAAAGTCGATGTGTACCCTTTGCCATGGAGATGAGGGCAACTCCCATGGATGTAGAGGGGCTTGTGGTGGGGCGTTTTGGACCTTCTGGCATCCTAGACAGCTCTTGGTCATTTCTTCGATGTCTCCATCGATACCTGGCCACCACACAAACGCTCTGGCTAGGTTCTTCATTTACACTCCACCCAGATGCCCCTCGTGAAGCTCCTTTAGCACTTTATCCTGGAGTTTGGGTGGAATCACCACTCTAGATCCACACATCAAGGTTCCTCGGCACACTGACAGCTGTTCTCTTCTTTGCGAGAATGCTGGCAACAGTGGTTCGCCATATGCTGGCCATCCCTTCACCGTTAAATCGTAGACTCGTGAGAGAGTCGGGTCATTTCTCGTTTCCTTTTCAATGGTAGAATTTGTTACTGGTAGACATTCCACTATGGTTGAGTGGAACATCTCCACTGGGTCCACTGTAGGTGCCTCTTCTACCGTTGGCAACGGTAGGCGCGATAAACCGTCAGCATTCCCATGCTGTTTTGATCCTTTGTATTCTATGTCATATTGGTGTGCCCCTAGGAAAAGGGACCACCTCTGTAGCCTTTGCGCTGTCATAATGGGAACGCCCTTTTTAGGGTTGAATATGGAGACGAGGGGTTGATGGTCAGTCAACAAGGTAAATTTTTGTCCGTGTAGGCAATGGTTGAATTTCTTCACTCCCCATACCAGGCTGAGTGCTTCCCTGTCGATCTGGGCATAGTTACGCTCAGCTGAGTTCAATGAGCGTGACGCAAAAGCTATCGGCCGCTCCGAGCCATCAGGGAATCTATACGATAAACCGCTCCTACGCCGTAAGGGGATGCATCGCACGCCAGTCTGATTGGCAGTGATGGGTTGTAATGAGCCAACACTTCCTTGGACGTGATCAAGCCTTTGCATTTATGGAAGGCACGTTTACAGTCTTCGCTCCATTTCCAAATTACTCCCGTTTGTAGCAGTGCGTTAAGAGGGTGCAGAACAGTTGACAAGTTCGTTAAAAATTTATGATAGTAATTTATCAATCCCAGGAACGATGTTAATTGTGAGACATTTTCAGGTGCTGGGGCTTTTATGACCGCTTCAATTTTTTCAGGTGACTTATGCAACCCTTCTTCGTTAATTATATGGCCACAATATGATATTTGTTTCTGGAAAAATTCGCACTTGGGGCGATTTGCTCGTAGGCCCCGTTCTCTCAGCCTAGTGAGCACCTGCTCCAAATTGGCAAGGTGCTCGTTGTCGTTTTCTCCTGTTACAAGGATGTCGTCTAGGTAGCATTGAGACCCCGGAATCCCTTGCAGGACTTGCTCCATAGCTCTTTGCCAGATAGCTGGAGCTGATGCTACTCCGAAAACCAGTCGATTGTACTGGTACAGGCCTTTATGTGTGTTTATCGTGAGATACTTTTTAGAGGCCTCCTCAACCTCCATCTGTAGATATGCCTGTGCCAAGTCAATTTTGGTGAAACATTTCCCTCCGGATAGTGAGGCGAAAATATCTTCTATCCTCGGAAGAGGATACTGTACCATGTGAAGGACCGGGTTTACAGTCACCTTGAAGTCCCCACAGATGCGAATTTTTCTCTGTTCTTCAGATTTATCATTATTCAACGTTTTCTTCATGACCAGGATGATGGGTGTTGCCCACTCGCTCCAATCTATCTTGGATAACACGCCTGCCTTTTCCAAATTCTCCAGCTCTGCCTCGACTGCTGGACGAATTGCGTATGGCACCGGCCTTGCCTTAAAAAACTTGGGAATTGCCGCATCTTCCACTTTTATTGAGGCGGTGATGCCTTTCAAGGTTCCTAGTTCCTGTTGAAACACTTCTTTGGCGTTGGCCAAGATGTCTTTTAATCGTTCAGGTATGACGTCATCATCATTTTTTTTCTTACTGGTCACCGTCAGTGCCTGAATGGAGTGCCAGTCTAAACGTATCTTCCTGATCCATTCACGTCCCAACAGCGGTGGACCACCATCTTGCAGAACGTATAAGTACAACTTCTGTATTTCCTTGCCGTTGTATACAACAGGCACCCTTATTTTCCCTCTGGGGTATACTTTCTGCCCCGTATATGTCTTCAAGATAATGGATGTGTCTTTCAAAGGTATATGCGGAAATAGCAGCTCGTAATCCCGTCGACTCATGACGGTCAGAGCTGATCCTGTATCTAGCTCCATTTTAACTGGGGACCCCGCTATCGTGAGGGTAACCCAAATGGTCTGGTAATCTTCTTTGGCAATTACATTATGTAATTTGAGACAGCTTAGTCTCTTGTTTCCGGAGTCGCTATCGCTCTTCTGGTCTTCGGAGCTACTGTCCGTCATCATTTCTACCTTTCTGTACTTTTCCTTATTGATTTTTTTCCTGTCAGTGGATATTTTGTTTCCAGATCGGCATACACGTGCAATGTGTCCCATCTTTCCGCATTGCCTGCATGCTTTGTCCCTGAACCAGCAGTCCCTCTGGTCATGGGTGGATCTGCCGCAGCGATAACATCTCTCGAAACCCCGTGTCATTTCATGGGTGCCGAAGTCCTGTGGCTTTTGCTGTATCTCTGCAGCTCCTCTTGCTGCTGCTTCGTATGATACAGCCACACTGAAAGCCTTGTCCAGTGTCAAATCTTTCTCAGAAAGTAGCCTTTTCTGTGTTCCTTCACTTAGGAGACCGCAGACGAATTTGTCTCGTAGAGA
Organism: Somniosus microcephalus; assembly: GCF_052327205.1. Taxonomy (NCBI): domain Eukaryota; kingdom Metazoa; phylum Chordata; class Chondrichthyes; order Squaliformes; family Somniosidae; genus Somniosus; species Somniosus microcephalus. The sequence continues at coordinate 48,736,163 of NW_028225182.1, read as the reverse complement.
ATCTGCCAGTCCTGCCCCGAATTGGCAGTGCTTTGACAGCTTTCTTAATTCGGTGAGGTAATCAGCGTTACTTTCATTCTTGTGCTGATTCCTCCTGAAGAATTTGAATCGTTCCGCTATCAGCAGCGGTGTTGGGTTTAAGTGCTCCTATAGGGTATCAACAATCTCCTTAAAATTCTTGTCCATTGGTTTGGCTGGAGTGATTAAGTTTCATAACAGCCCGTATGTCCTTGCGCCCATCAGATTTAGAAGTACCGATGCCTTTTTATCATCCTCTACTTCATTCGCTGTGCAATGTACCTCCACTCTTCCCACATATGTGGTCCAATCCTCTATGTCACTATCGAAAGCAGTAATATTGCCAGTCTTAGGCATCCTGAAAATCAAAAATGGCGCCTCCCGCGCTTTCCTTTCTTCCCTGCCGAGAAAAAATGGCGCCTCCCGCGCTTTCCCGCCGCTGCCGCTGCTGACAACGCTGTTCTCCGCGGTTTTTATTTACAGAGATATTTGTAATAGTTGGCGACTCGTTCCCGCCGGACTCTCTGGGACTTTTCCCTCCCTCTGCTTGGTCCGAACGCTGACCTGCTTTGCAGCGCGGCCATCTCCCGAGTGCTCCACCCTCCATCTCTGTTTGCCTCCGCCTTCTGACTCGCTGCTCGGCCCCACTGCAGAGCCACCCGATCGAGCCCCAGCCCGCTGCCCAGGAAGGATTAGTGCAGTACCTGCCACCAGCCCGGCTAGCTGGTGAAACCACAGTTTTTTTTTTTTTAGTTTTTTTTCTTCGACCTTCGTCTGAGGAATCGATCTCCTTGAGGTGCTGCCGAATTGCAGGTAAGTCCGTTTCCAATTCGTCGCCACTGTTGTATCCGTGTGTTAATGGAGACACGGAATGCAGGAGTTGGTTTAACAGGTGTTTACTGAACAAAGTCTGGAGGTGAACTAAAAGATACAAGACGCTATACAGGCTTATATACCCGAGTGGTCACTACCGGTATTACAGTACACAGGGGCTCTTAAAGGTACATACACTACAATCTCCGCCTTGAATATATTCAATGACTCCGCCTCCACAGCTCTCTGGGGTAGAGAATTCCAAAGGTTCACGATCCTCTGAGAGAAGAAATTCCTCCTCATCTCTGTTAAATCTGTGAGTTGTTCAAGTAATTAATACTCAGACTTAATCAGTAACAATAAAACAGGTCTTTACTGGTTGGAGGTAGGGACTACACGTAGGTCTTTACTTCATGCCCACAGGCGGGAACTGAGGGGAGATCAGTACCCACAGTACTATTTATACCCCTATGGCCAGGAGTGGTACTGCGTATCACTACGCCCTACAAGTAGTGCAGTCCTGTCCATAGGTTCAAAGTAGCACACATATTACATACACAACATTCCTCCCTTCCTAGCTTTACAGTCATCTCCCCATTTAACATAACGTAATAACATATATACATATATAACTTCAGGTTTACATAACAGAATAACATAGATACATAGATAACTTCATGTCAAAACAGATCACAGATTCAGTCTCTGCGGAAAACAGTTCACAGATTCAATCTCTGTGGTGTAGTCGGTTCACGTTGCTGGAGTGACTCATTCAATAGTCCTTCCATGGATTTAACAGTTTGAACTTCCGAACTGAATTGGCTCCATTCGGAGGGACCACGTGTGTGATCTGGTAGAGGTAATAATGGTTCAGATGGGTCATCTTCTGTTTCTTGGAGACTCTCTGGGCTCCACTGTCAGCTGCCATAGTGACCGCCTTCTCAAGTGTCAGCTCATTCTCCTCGAGCAGTCGCTTTTGTGTATCCTGTTTAAATAAACCACACACAAATTTGTCTCGAAGTGCCTCTGTCAGTCCCGTTCCAAACTGGCAATATTTCGCTAATTTACGCAATTCCAGCAAATATTCAGCATTGCTTTCATGCTGTAGCTGCCTTCTGTCGTAAAATTTAAATCGTTCCGCTAGCATCAGCGGCGTGGGGTTTAGATGATCTTTCAGGACAGTAACAATCTCATCGAACGTCTTATCCGCCGGTTCATCTGGTGATAACAGGTGTTTCAATTGCCCGTATGTCTTCGCACCCATTAAATTTAATAATGTTAGAGCTTTATCTTGGTCACGAATTTTATTGGCCTTACAATAATTTTTTACTCTTTCAACATATATGGCCCAATCTTCGAGGTCACTATCAAAGGTGCTAATATTCCCGTGTTTAGGCATTGTAGATTTGCAATTTCTCAGATTTTATTTTGTTTACTTGTTATCAAAGATGGCGGCTTCCCGCTCTTGCCGTCGTCCTCCGCCCACAAAATGGCGGTTTTCCCGCGCTTGGCGGTCTTCACCCGTCCCCCGACGCCGTCTCCCTTCAGCCCCCAAGTGCGGCCCTTATCTTCGCCGCGATCGCCCAAGTGCGGCCCTTATCAGCGGATGCGATCGCTGGATCGCGAAGCGGCTCTCGGCTCTTATCAGGAGATGCAATCGCTCTGTTGAAACGCCTCCCGCTCGAAGCGGCTCTCGCGCCCTATTCCTCCAGCTCCCCCAGCCCCGTTCGTGCGGCCAACGCGGTCGACTGCCTGTCGCGTCGCTGCCCGGCTCAGACAACGGCTTACCCACCACCAAGCTGGAGAAGAAGCTGACAGTCGCCGATGGAGGCTCCGAGGTCAGGATGTCTTCCAGTGGGGTGGAGAGGGTGGAAACCTCTCTGCAACGTCCTGGCTGTGGACGAAGCTGCCGTGGAGTGACTGCCGCAGGGTCCGAATCAGACTCGTCGCCAGTGTTAAATCTGTGAGTTGTTCAAGTAATTAATACTCAGACTTAATCAGTAACAATAAAACAGGTCTTTACTGGTTGGAGGTAGGGACTACACGTAGGTCTTTACTTCATGCCCACAGGCGGGAACTGAGGGGAGATCAGTACCCACAGTACTATTTATACCCCTATGGCCAGGAGTGGTACTGCGTATCACTACGCCCTACAAGTAGTGCAGTCCTGTCCATAGGTTCAAAGTAGCACACATATTACATACACAACAATCTCCGTCTTAAAAGGGCGACCCCTTATCCTGAAACTATGCCCCCTCGTTCTAGATTCCCCCACGAGGGGAAACATCCTCTCAGCATCCACCCTGTCAAGCCCCCTCATTATCTTATATGTTTCGATAAGATCACCTCTCATTCTTCTAAACTCCAATGAGTATAGGCCCAACCTGCTCAACCTTTCCTCATAAGTCAACCCCTTCATCCCAGGAATCAACCTCGTGAACCTTCTCTGAACTGCCTCCAATGCAAGTATATCCCTCCTTAAATAAGGAGACCAAAACTGTACGCAGTACTCTGGGTGTGGTCTCACCAGCGCCCTGTACAGTTGTAACAGGACTTCCCTACTTTTATACTCCATCACCTTTGCAATAAAGGCCAACATTCCATTAGCCTTCCCAATTACTTGCAGTACCTGCATGCTAACTTTTTGTGGCATTTTCCACGCATGGAACTGTTTATCCACCAGACTCCCCCACCCGGCCCTCGCCACAATCTCCGTTCCCTGACCGCCAACTCCATTCCCCCGCCCCGGCCACTGTCAGACCGTTTACAAACTTGGCCGTCCTATTTGACCCCGAGATGAGCTTCCGACCCCAGATCGGCGCCACCGCTAAGACCGCCTGCTCCGTAACATCGCCTGTCTCCGCGCCCCGCCTCAGCTCGTCCGCATCTGAAACCCCTCATCCATAATAATCAAAGATTATCACTTTTCAATCATCCAATTCAGATTTCAAAGTGTGTGGAGAACCTTCCTTTAACCATTACAGGATTATTTGGAAGCTCAGTATAGTGTACCGCCCCTAATGGACTTTGCTATTCCCACGCTCTCCTGTCCGGCCTACCACCTTCCGCCCTCCATAAACTTCAGCTCATCCGAACCTCTGCTGCCCCGTGTCCCAACTCACACCGAGTCCCGTTCACCCATCACCCTCTGTGCTCACTGCCCCGTGTCCCAACTCACACCGAGTCCCGTTCACCCATCACCCCCTGTGCTCACGGCCCTGTGTCCTAACTCGCACCGAGTCCCGTTCACCCATCACCCCCCGTGCTCACTGCCCCGTGTCCTAACTCACACCCAGTCCCGTTCACCCATCACCCCCTGTGCTCACTGCCCCGTGTCCTAACTCGCACCGAGTCCCGTTCACCCATCACCCCCTGTGCTCACTGCCCCGTGTCCTAACTCACACCAAGTCCCGTTCACCCATCACCCCCTGTGCTCACTGCCCCGTGTCCTAACTCACACCCAGTCCCGTTCACCCATCACCCCGTGTGCTCACTGCCCCGTGTCCTAACTCACACCCAGTCCCGTTCACCCATCACCTCCTGTGCTCACTGCCCCGTGTCCCAACTCGCACCGAGTCCCGTTCACCCATCACCCCCTGTGCTCGCTGCCCCGTGTCCTAACTCACACGGAGTCCCGTTCACCCATTACCCCCTGTGCTCACTGCCCCGTGTCCTAACTCACACCCAGTCCTGTTCACCCATCACCCTCTGTGCTCACTGCCCCGTGTCCCAACTCACACCGAGTCCCGTTCACCCATTACCCCCTGTGCTCACTGCCCCGTGTCCTAAATCGCACTGAGTCCCGTTCACCCATCACCCCCTGTGCTCACTGCCCCGTGTCCTAACTCACACCCAGTCCCGTTCACCCATCACCCCCTGTGCTCACTGCCCCGTGTCCTAACTCGCACCGAGTCCCGTTCACCCATCACCCCGTGCTCACTGCCCCGTGTCCTAACTCGCACCAAGTCCCGTTCACCCATCACCCCCTGTGCTCACTGCCCCGTCTCCTAACTCGCACCGAGTCCCGTTCACCCATCACCCCCTGTGCTCACTGCCCCGTGTCCTAACTCACACCCAGTCCCGTTCACCCATCACCCCCTGTGCTCACTGCCCCGTGTCCTAACTCACACCCAGTCCCGTTCACCCATCACCCCCTGTGCTCACTGCCCCGTGTCCTAACTCGCACCGAGTCCTGTTCACCCATCACCCCCTGTGCTCACTGCCCCGTGTCCTAACTCACACCCAGTCCCGTTCACCCATCACCCCCTGTGCTCACTGCCCCGTGTCCTAACTCACACCCAGTCCCGTTCACCCATCACCCCCTGTGCTCACTGCCCCGTGTCCTAACTCGCACCGAGTCCCGTTCACCTATCACCCCCTGTGCTCACTGCCCCGTGTCCTAACTCACACCCAGTCCCGTTCACCCATCACCCCCTGTGCTCACTGCCCCGTCTCCTAACTCGCAACGAGCCCCGTTCACCCATCACCCCCTGTGCTCACTGCCCCATGTCCTAACTCACACCCAGTCCCGTTCACCCATCACCCCCTGTGCTCACTGCCCCATGTCCTAACTCGCACCGAGTCCCGTTCACCCATCACCCCCTGTGCTCACTGCCCCGTGTCCTAACTCGCACCCAGACTAATTAATGTCGCACGGGAACACCACCACCTCCAAATTCAACCTTCTTGAACCGCTGCTGTCCGTGTGGTGAAGGTGCTCCCACAGTGCTGTTCGGGAGGGAGTTCCAGGGTTTTGACCCAGCCACGATGAAGGAACGGCCGATATACTTTCAAGTCACGATGGTGTGTGTGACTTGGAGAGGAACTTGGAGGTGGTGGTGTTCCCATGCGACATTAATTAGTCCCACCCAGACCAGAACTAGGGGCCATCAATATCAGATAGTCACTAATAGATCCAATAGGGAATTCAGGAGAAACTTCTTTACCCAGAGAGTGGTGAGAATGTGGAACTCGCTACCACAGGGAGTGGTTGAGGCAAATAGTATCGATGCATTTCAGGGGAAGCTGGATAAACACATGAGGGAGAAAGGAATAGAAGGATATGCTGATAGGGTGAGATGAAGAGGGGCGGGAGGAGGCTCGTGTGGAGCAGAAACACCGGCACGGACCAGTTGGGCCGAATGGCCTGTTTCTGTGCTGTACATTCTATGTAATTCTGTTTGAATATTTCTCCAATTCCCTTTTGAAAGTTACTATTGAATCTGCTTCCACCGCCCTTTCAGGCAGCGGGTTCCAGATCACAACAACTCGCTGCGTAAAACAATGTCTCCTCATCTCCCGTCTGGTTGTTTGGCCAATGATCTTCACTCTGTGTCCTCTGGTTGCCGACCCTCCTGCCACTGGAAACAATTCCTCCTTAGTTACTCCAGCAAAACCCCTCCTGATTTTGAAGGCCTCGATTGAACAATATTACATCACTTCCTGCCTGCAAAACCTCACTGCTGTTGTGCTCACCGCACCTTAGCGTGACCCTCTCCCGTTATAAATACCTAGGTTTGCGCTTCTACGTAAACTCGGCATCCTGTGGTCGCACAACCTCGCCACCGGGTGGAGTCATAGAGTCATAGGGGGAAAAATTCGGTATCGCCCCGTTTGGAGCGCCATTATCGGCCGTGCGCAAAGTTTAGCGCCTGGCGCTAATTATCGCCTCCGACAGCAAACTTGGCTTTTATCGCCCCTGGAGGTGATTGGAGCGCTAAATCAGGCGCTACACACCTCTCTTAAGGCGCTAAGGCCGAGGAGCGAGGCGCTACCTCACAGCGCTGGCGGAGCTCATGTGATGTCAGTCAGCAATGGAACACAGACACACTGGCGCCGGGCAGTTCTTAAAGGGGAGTTCTGACGAATGGTCATCGACCTGAAACGTTAACTCTGTTTCTCTCTTCACAGATGCTGCCTGACCTGCTGAGTTTCTCCAGCATTTTCTGTTTTTATCTTAAAGGGGAGGGTTGATCTTGCTCTGCATCCACATCCTGCTCATTGCAGCCTGAATCTCGGCCTGGAGAGACCTGTACATCAAATCTGCTGGAAAGAACAATGGAGAGGTCCGAGGGAAAGAGCTCAGAGTGCAGCCCCCACAGTCTCTTCTAAATCGATACAAGGAAGGGCAAATCAAAATGAACCTGCAAAGTGCTGCTCAGTACCCAAAACTCCTTCACCCAGCGTTGAATCTCTCCAGAAGTCTCTCTCTCTCTCTCAGAATGTGTGGTGCAAAAATGTCACCGACAAAAAAAGGCAGGAAGCGGTCGCCTTTAAATAGCGCTCCCCCAGTCCCTTTCTGACAGCATAACGCTCCCCTCAACCTGTCGTTGCTAGCGGCAGGCGGTAAGGCAGGGGGCGCCACTCACTATCCGGTCCGGGGTGCTAACGGGGCGTTGCGCACTCGACTGACGTCAGGATCTGCCGGCGCAGGAGATCGTGGCGGTAGTGTTTAGCGCCGCCTAAAATGTCTGGTCAATTTCGCGAGAGGCGCAGATATCGCCGCGCCCGGGCGCTAGTTGCTTTGCGCCCCACTTAATGCCCTCTTGAGGCACTAACGGGTGGCGCTACCAACTGAATTTTTCCCCCATAGAGTCATAGGGCACCGAAGGAGGCCATTCGGCCCATCAAGTCCATTTTACTTTCCCGCCACCACCACAAATGCCTCAAAAAATGAGAAGTGTCCGGGGATAAAGGTTCAAACAGAATCAAAGACAATACAGCACATGTAGCCACGACCTCCAACGAGACAGGTCCAATTCCGCACAGCTTGCTGCGGCCAATGAACTATGGCCACTGCGAGTTGGTGGGCGGGCGAGACTCAGCGATAGTTAAAGACAACCTCAGCTGCTTTCAGGTGACACTGAAGAAACCTTTGGGGACACGTTCTGTTCACCTGGCACAATGGGGCTTTTCTGTGCTGCTGAAAGACTCGGCCACCGCATTTGCTGCATTACAAATCTCCAAAAAGTGCTTCATCGACTGTGAGGTGTCTCGGACCGTCCCGACGTTCTGAAAGGTGCTGGAGAAATACAAGTTCTTTCGAAGTTACAATAAATCTTTCCCAACAACTTCATACCATCACTTAACAACAACAAGGTTAGCTTTACATGCAATTATTAAATGGGTTATTGTTATTTTCCAATGGTTCAAGGCGTTCCGAAGTCAGGTCACCGAGTTTTCGAGGCATTTCAATTATTGATAAGTTTCATTTGTGACCTGCTACAGAATTGTGAGTTTCAGTAATTATTGTTGGTTGAGGCGGGTCTAATCTGGACACCTTCCACCCTTGTCCTTAGCGTGCAGAGATGAACAGGCGACAGGAACTTCAAGCCCTTACCACATACTGATTTGAACAGTAGAAGGAAGTCTCACATTTCTCCAGCACCTTTCACCACCTCAGGACGTCCCAAAGCGCTTCACAGCAACTGAGTACTTTGTGAAGCGTGGTCACTGTTGGAATGTGGGAAACGCGGCAGGCCAATTCTACGCACAGCAAGCTCCCGCAAACAGCAACGTGACAATGACCAGATCATCTGTTTTTGTGATAATTGGTTGAGGGATAAATATTGGCCCCAGGCCACCAGGGAGAACTCCCGCCTGCTCTTCTTCAAAATAATGGCCATGGGATCTTTTACGCCCACCTGAGAGAGCAGATGGGGCCTCGGGTTTAACGTCTCATCCGAAATGTGATGAATTTTCTACAGGTTAAGGAGACAACGTTCTAATTCGAACCTGCTCGATTATGTTTCTCCTCTTCTGTTGCAAACAAGTCGGAATTTATCACCCATCCCAAGTTTCCCCTTGAGAAGGTGGTGCTGGGACGTCTTCTTGAACCGCTGCTGTCCCGTGCGGTGAAGTTGCTCCCACAGGTCAGGAGTCCCAGGAATTTTGACCCAGCGACCAAACGGGATGGTGTGTGTGTGCGTGTGACTCGCAAGGCAACTTTTAAAATTAATTTATGGGATGTGGGCATCACTGGCGAGGCCTGCATTTATTGCCCGTCCCTAATTGCCCTTGAGAAGGTGGTGGTGAGCCGCTGTAAGGTTCGCAAGAATTTTGGAAATTTCTACAGCACCGAAGATTATTTTTTTGATTAAAGAAAACCTGGGTGGAATATACCTTAAAAACCCAGGGTATCAAAATGGCTGTCAGACCTCGTGGCAGAAGACAAAAGACAGCCTGGCTGTATATCTTAAATCACTGGCTGACAAAAGGATTTGAAAACACCAGCCTGTGTGTATGCATGAAGTACTTGAAACTGTCAATCAACTGCAGTTTAGGACGTTTCAACCCACAGGACAAAGGATGTTTGTTTACAGAACTCTCTACAATGTTGACTCAAAAGCTTAAGTACTTACAGCTATCAATCAATTGCGGTTGGACTGCAACCGCAGGACAATGCTTTGTTTACAAAGCACTCGAGTGCTGTTGACTGAAATTCAGTAGGACATTTCAAACTGGCCGCAGCCAGTCAAAATGAATGGGTAATACATTCAAACCCATCACAGTCAATGGGGACAGATCGATCCCTTTTGTATAGCCCAGATACATCCAGATTTGGGGGCGAAGATTACGGCTCCCAATGGGGTATAAAGATAGCCTCTCAGGAAGCCATTCTCTCTCTCTCTGCCGCCTTGCCGCCTTGCCCTGCCTACAAGAAGAACAGCTCAGAAGCCCGCTCAAAAAGTGGAATACCAGCAGTTGCTTTTAAATACTGGGGTATCTCTACTTCGGGGCGGTGAAGAATACAGACCGCAGGGGCACGGAGCAGGCGTTCACTGATGAACATAGATTTTCTGGCCCATTACAAGGCAACCTAGATAGGTATAAGGGGTGGGAATTAAGGGGAATTTTTGTTAAATTGTAATTTTAGTCAATTTTCCCTCAATGTGTCCGTTTTCTCCTCCCCTATTAAGCAAAGGTGTGCTGTATTAAGTAAAAGTGCTGTATTGAGTAAAAGTGTGCTGTATTAAGTAAAAGTCTGCTGTATTAAGCAAAGGTGTGCTGTACTAAGCAAAGGTGTGCTGTATTAAGCATAGGTGAGCTGTATTTATTATTATCAATTTATTTCCGTTTTATTTCAATAAATACTGGTCTTCTTTGCACCCAACCACAAGTCTCATTTTGTCTATATCGCTACTGAAATAAGTCCGACGGTCAGAACCAGAAAAAGTGGAGCGATTCGAAACCGCATGGAGCTCTGGAGCAGCTCAGATACTTCTGACTGGCCAGAGACAATAACCCCAGTAACCCCCCCCCCACTATTTCTACACCGCCTTCCTGAACCGCTGCAGTCCATGTGGTGAAGGTGCTCCCACAGTGCCGTTAGGGAGGGAGTCCCAGGAATTTTGACACAGCGACGATGAAGGATCGGCCGATATATGTCCAAGTCAGGATGGTGTGTGACTTGGAGGGGAACTTGGAGGTGGTGGTGTTCCCATGCGCCTGCTGCCCTTGTCCTTCTAGGTGGTAAAGGTCGCAGGTTTGGGAGGTGCTGCTGAAGAAGCCTTGGCGAGTTGCTGCGGTGCATCTTGTAGATGGTGCACACTGCAGCCACGGTGCGCCGGTGGTGGAGGGAGTTAATATTTAAGGTAGTGGATGAGGTGCCAATCAAGCGGGCTGCTTTGTCCTGGATGGTGTCGAGCTTCTTGAGTGCTGTTGGAGGTGGTGGTTTTCCCATGGACCTGCTGCCCTTGTCCTTTGAAGTGGTGGAGATCGCAGGTTTAGTAAGTGAGTGTGATGGAATACTCTCCACTTGCCTAGATGAGTGCAGCTCCAACAGTACTCAAGAGGGGCAGTGCTGAGGGAGCGCCGCACTGTCGGACGGGCAGTACTGAGTGAGCGCCGCACTGTCGGAGGGACTGTACTGAGGGAGCGCCGCACTGTCGGAGGGACTGTACTAAGGGAGCACCGCACTGTCAGAGGGGCAGTACTGAGTGAGCGCCGCACTGTCGGAGGAACTGTACTGAGGGAGCACCGCACTGTCAGAGGGGCAGTACTGAGGGAGTGCCGCACTGTCGGAGGGGCAGTACTGAGGGAGCGCCGCACTGTCGGAGGGGCAGCACTGAGGGAGCGCCGCACTGTCGGAGGGGCCGTACTGAGGGAGCGCCGCACTGTCGGAGGGGCAGCACTGAGGGAGCGCCGCACTGTTGGAGGGGCAGTACTGAGGGAGTGCCGCACTGTCGGACGGGCAGTACTGAGTGAGCGCCGCACTGTCGGAGGGGTGGTACTGAGGGAGCGCCGCACTGTCGCAGGGACTGTACTGAGGGAGCGCCGCACTGTTGGAGGGGCAGTACTGAGGGAGCGCCGCACTGTCGGAGGGGCAGTACTGAGGGAGCGCCGCACTGTCGGCGGGACTGTACTGAGGGAGCACCGCACTGTCGGAGGGGCAGTACTGAGGGAGCGCCGCACTGTCGGAGGGGCAGTACTGAGGGAGCGCCGCACTGTCGGAGGGGCAGTACTGAGGGAGCGCCGCACTGTCGGAGGGGCAGTATTGAGGGAGCGCCGCACTGTCGGAGGGTCAGTACTGAGGGAGCGCCGCACTGTCGGAGGGGCAGTATTGAGGGAGCGCCGCACTGTCGGAGGGGCAGTACTGAGGGAGCGCCGCACTGTCGGAGGGGCAGTACTGAGGGAGCGCCGCACTGTCGGAGGGGCAGTACTGAGGGAGCGCCGCACTGTCTGAGGTGCTGTCTTTCGGATGAGACGTTAAACCGAGGCTCTATCTGCCCTCTCAGGTGGATGTAAAAAATCCCATGGCCACTATTTCGAGGAAGAGCAGGGGGAGTTCTCTCCGGTGTCCTGGGCCAATATTCATCCCTCAATCAGCATCACTAAAAACAAATGATCTGGTCGTTATCACATTGCTGTTTGTGGGAGCTTGCTGTGTGTAAATTGGCTGCCGCGTTTCCTACATTACAACAGCGACCACACTTCAAACAGTGCTTCATTGGGTTCGGATGCAGTGTTAGATCAAAGGCCCCTGCATGATAGACAGCTCCAGCCACAGTGCCGCACCGCCCGCAGTACTGCCACGGGGAGTGTCGGCCTGGATCAAGCGCTCAACTCTCTCTTGGACTGGGGACTGGAACCCACAAACGTCTGACTCCGGGGCGAGGGAGGGGGGGGCCGAGGTTGACAATTTATGTTCCCAAAGCAACGCGAACGGCCTCGTGAAATGAACCCGTTGTTTTTGAGGAACGAGAAACAATGGGAAACTCCTGGGCCCCAATGTTGAGGTTAATCATTGTTCATAGTAGAAGTGTACATCGCTCATCGTGTGGGAGAGCCTTTCTTCGGCACCTCACCCGCTGCTGTGGTCAAGCGTGGGAAAGTCGCTGCCTTACATCGTGACCTGTTATTTATAACACTGGTGGGATCCTGCTCTCTGGGTCAATCTCCACTTTGGAGGTCATGAGGCGTGTTCTTGAAGCACCGATCTCTTGAGCAATACAATGAGCAAACAAAGTCAATCCTTACATCCTGAAGTAACACTGATTTCTCTTTCTGTTTCTTCTCCCTTGTTTTTTCTTTATTCGCTTCTAATTTATATATTTTTGCCACGTCTTAAAAAATGGATCTTTTTTGGTTACCTCTAAAATCAGACTACCTTCTCCAGGGCAACTAGGGATGGGCAATCATTCCCGGCCTCGCCAGCCGCGCCCGCATCCCAGGAACGCATTTAAAAAAAGACACGGATAAACAGAACGAACCCAGGAAATTTTTTAATCCAATAGAAAGAGTTCCTTCTCCCCGGAACTCTCTCCCCCGCCCCCCCCCCCCCACCGCATAGAAACTGTCGAGGCCGGGGATCAATTGAAAATGTCAAAACTGAGAGAGATAGATTGTTGTTAGGCAAGGGCGCTCAGGGTTAGGGAACCAAGCTGGGTAAATGGAGTTAAAATACGTAGGAACATAAGAAATAGGAGCAGGAGTCGGTCGTTCGGCCCCTCGAGCCATTCAATAAGATCATGGCTGATCTTTGACCTCAACTCCACCTTCCCGCTCGATTCTCCATATCCCTTGATTCCCTTAATATCCAAAAATCTATGGATCTCAGCCTTGAATATACTCAACGACGGAGCCTCCAGGGGTAGAGAATTCCAAAGATTCACCGCCCTCTGAGTGAAGAAATTCCTCCTCATCTCAGTCCTAAATGGCCGACCCCTTATCCTGAAACTGTGACCCCTGGTTCTAGACTCCCCAGCCAGGGGGAAACATCCTCCCTGCATCTCCCCTGTCAATCCCCTTCAGATTATCATATTTGGAATGCTGGCCTTTATATCTAGAGGATTAGAATACAAGGGGGTAGATGTTATGCTGCAGCTACACAAAGCCCTGGTTAGACCACACCTGGAGCACTGTGAGCAGTTCTGGGCACCGCACTTTAGGAAGGATAGATTGACCTTGGAGGGAGTGCAGCGTAGGTTTACCAGAATGATACCCAGACACCAAGAGTTAAGTTATGAGGAGAGATTACACAAACTAGGGTTGTATTCCCTGGAATTTAAAAGGTTGAGGGGTGATTTGATTGAAGTTTTCAAGATATTTGTGGCTCATGGAATAGGCGGGTCAGTGGCAGCTTGGATAAGGAATTGGCTTAAGGACAGAAAACAGCGAGTTGTGGTCAATGGCTGTTTTTCAGACTGGAGGATGGTAGACAGTGGTGTTCCCCAAGGGGTCAGTGCTGGGGCCTCTGCTTTTTTTGATATATATGTAAATGACCTGGATATTGGAATAGAGAGTAGAATTTCTAAATTTGCCGATGACACCAAACCTGGGGGTGTGGCAAACAGTGAGGGTGAGACCAATCGACTGCAGCAGGAATTCCTTCACTCAGAGGGTTGTGAGTCTTTGGAATTCTCTGCCCCCGAGGGCTGTGGATGCTGAGTCTTCGAGTATATTCAAGGCGGAGATTGGTAGATTTTTGGACTCTAGGGAATCGAGGGATGTGGAGATCGGGCAGGAAAGTGGAGTTGAGGTCGATGATCAGCCATAATCTTATTGAATGGCGGAGCAGGCTCGAGGGGCCGAATGGCCCACTCCTGCTCCTAATTCTTATGTTCTTATGTTCTTATGTGCCCCGGTGACTGTTGATATTGTTAATCACCTGTTGCATGAGCTACCCTATGTCAGGAACTTTCTGTGTGGTCCCGGCATTGTGTAAATACGTCCCTCTATCCCCTGCTCCTGGACTCTATCCAGACAGATTGTATAAATATCAAAACTCCGCGCCCCCTCCCCCCTCCCCACCACCGACGCTATCCGTTTCTCTACTAGCCCTTCAGCATCCAAGTTTCCCTTTTATCAGATGACCGCTCCTTTAGTAATTCAGTACCTGCGGCCTTCTGCTGTTCTGTGTCTGTTCCATTCAGCAGGAAACTGAAACCGTGGTGTCCAAGGCTGCATGGATCAGGTGCGCGGTTTCTATGAAGTACCTGCGCAGACACAACGTCAGAAATGACCTTACTTTATTTAGCTGTAATTCAGTAACAATGCTACAGGAAACCATTTTCCACGGTGGGAGCGCCCAACCGCTATCATCACTAAGAGGGCAGATCCATTACAGACGTAGTCCTTGACTGCAAGGAGTTTAATTACCTTGGGCTGTCCACTCAAAGAAAGGCCTCGCATTTCTCCAGCGCCTTTCACCACCTCAGGACGTCCCAAAGCCCTTTACAGCCAATGAAGTACTTTTTGAAGTGTGGTCACTGTTGCAATGTGGGAAACGTGGCAGCCAATTTGCGCACAGCAAGCTCCCACAGACAGTGACGTGATAATGACCCGATCATCTGTTTCCAGTGATGTTGGTTGCGGGATAAATATTGGCCCCAGGGCACCGGAGGAGAACTCCCCCTGCTCTTCATCGAAATAGTGGCCATGGGATCTTTTACGTCCACCTGAGGGAGCAGACAGGCCCTCGGTTTAATGTCTCATCAAAAAAACGGCACCTCCGACAGTGCTGCGCTCCCTCAGTTCTACCCCTCCAACAGTACAGCGCTCCCTTGGTGCTGCCCCTCCGACAGTACGGCGCTCCCTCAGTACTGCCCCTCCAACAGTGCGGCACTCCCTCAGTACTGCCCCTCCGACAGTGCGGCGCTCCCTCAGTACTGCCCCTCCGACAGTGCGGCGCTCCCTAAGTACTGCCCCTCTGACAGTGCGGCGCTTCCTCAGTACTGCCCCTCCGACAGTGCGGCGCTCCCTCAGTACTGTCCCTCCAACAGTGCGGCGCTCCCTCAGTACTGCCCCTCCGACAGTGCGGCGCTCCCTAAGTACTGCCCCTCTGACAGTGCGGCGCTCCCTCAGTACTGCCCCTCCGACAGTGCGGCGCTCCCTCAGTACTGCCCCTCCGACAGTGCGGCCCTCCCTCAGTACTGCCCCTCAGACAGTGCAGTGCTCCCTCAGTACTGCCCCTCCGACAGTGCGGCGCTCTCTCAGTACTGCCCCTCCGACAGTGCAGCGCTCCCTCAGTACTGCCCCTCTGACAGTGCGGCGCTCCCTCAGCACTGCCCCTCCGAAGGTGGGGCGCTCCCTCAGTACTGCCCCTCCGACAGCGCGGCGCTCCCTCAGTACTGCCCCTCCGACAGCATGGCGCTCCCTCAGTACTGCCCCTCCGACAGTGCGGCGCTCCCTCAGTACTGCCCCTCCGACAGTGCGGCGCACCCTCAGTACTGCCCCTCCAACAGTGCGGCGCTCCCTCAGCACTGCCCCTCCGACAGTGCGGCGCTCCCTCAGTACTGCCCCTCCAACAGAGAGGCGCTCCCTCAGTACTGCCCCTCCGACAGTGCGGCGCTCCCTCAGTACTGCCCCTCCAACAGTGCGGCGCTCCCTCAGTACTGCCCCTCCGACAGTACGGCGCTCCCTCAGTACTGCCCCTCCGACCGTGCGGTGCTCCCTCAGTACTGCCCCTCCGACAGTGCGGCGCTCCCTAAGTACTGCCCCTCTGACAGTGCGGCGCTTCCTCAGTACTGCCCCTCCGACAGTGCGGCGCTCCCTCAGTACTGCCCCTCCGACAGTGCGGCGCTCCCTAAGTACTGCCCCTCTGACAGTGCGGCGCTTCCTCAGTACTGCCCCTCCGACAGTGCGGTGCTCCCTCAGTACTGTCCCTCTGACAGTGCGGCGCTCCCTCAGTACTGCCCCTCCGACAGTGCGGCGCTCCCTCAGTACTGCCCCTCCAACAGTGCGGCGCTCCCTCAGTACTGCCCCTCCGACAGTACGGCGCTCCCTCAGTACTGCCCCTCCGACAGTGCGGCGCTCCCTCAGTACTGCCCCTCCGACAGTGCGACGCTCCCTAAGTACTGCCCCTCTTACAGTGCGGCGCTTCCTCAGTACTGCCCCTCCGACAGTGCGGTGCTCCCTCAGTACTGTCCCTCCCACAGTGCGGCGCTCCCTCAGTACTGCCCCTCCGACAGTGCGGCGCTCCCTCAGTACCGCCCCTCTGACAGTGCGGCGCTCCCTCAGTACTGCCCCTCCGACAGTGCGGCGCTCCCTCAGTACTGCCCCTCCAACAGTGCGGCCCTCCCTCAGTACTGCCCCTCAGACAGTGCAGTGCTCCCTCAGTACTGCCCCTCCAACAGTGCGGCGCTCTCTCAGCACTGCCCCTCCGACAGTGCGGCGCTCCCTCAGAACTGCCCCTCCAACAGTGCGACGCTCCCTCAGCACTGCCCCTCCGACATTGCGGCGCTCCCTCAGTACTGCCCCTCCAACAGTGCGGCGCTCCCTCAGTACTGCCCCTCCGACAGTGCGGCGCTCCCTCAGTACTGCCCCTCCGACAGTGCGGCCCTCCCTCAGTACTGCCCCTCCAACAGTGCGGCGCTCCCTCAGTACGGCCCCTCCGACAGTGCGGCACTCCCTCAGTACTGCCCCTCCGAGAGTGCGGCGCTCCCTCAGTACTGCCCCTCCGAGAGTGCGGCGCTCCCTCAGTACTGCCCCTCCGACAGTGCGGCGCTCCCTCAGTACTGCCCCTCCGACAGTGTGGCGCTCCCTCAGTACTGCCCCTCCGACAGTGCGGCGCTCCCTCAGTACTGCCCCTCCGACAGTGCAGCTCTCCCTCAGTACTGCCCCTCCGACAGTGCGGCGCTCCCTCAGTACTGCCCCTCCGACAGTGCGGCACTCCCACAGACAGTGACGTGATAATGACCCGATCATCTGTTTTTAGTGATGTTGGTTGCGGGATAAATATTGGCCCCAGGACACCGGAGAGAACTCCCCTGCTCTTCATCGAAATAGTGGCCATGGGATCTTTTACGTCCACCTGAGGGAGCAGACGGGCCCTCGGTTTAATGTCTCATCAAAAAAACGGCACCTCCGACAGTGCTGCGCTCCCTAAGTACTGCCCCTCAGACAGTGCAGTGCTCCCTCAGTACTGCCCCTCCGACAGTGCAGCGCTCTCTCAGCACTGCCCCTCCGACAGTGCGGCGCTCCCTCAGAACTGCCCCTCCAACAGTGCGACGCTCCCTCAGCACTGCCCCTCCGACATTGCGGCGCTCCCTCAGTACTGCCCCTCCAACAGTGCGGCGCTCCCTCAGTACTGCCCCTCCGACAGTGCGGCGCTCCCTCAGTACTGCCCCTCCGACAGTGCGGCCCTCCCTCAGTACTGCCCCTCCAACAGTGCGGCGCTCCCTCAGTACGGCCCCTCCGACAGTGCGGCACTCCCTCAGTACTGCCCCTCCGAGAGTGCGGCGCTCCCTCAGTACTGCCCCTCCGAGAGTGCGGCGCTCCCTCAGTACTGCCCCTCCGACAGTGCGGCGCTCCCTCAGTACTGCCCCTCCGACAGTGTGGCGCTCCCTCAGTACTGCCCCTCCGACAGTGCGGCGCTCCCTCAGTACTGCCCCTCCGACAGTGCAGCTCTCCCTCAGTACTGCCCCTCCGACAGTGCGGCGCTCCCTCAGTACTGCCCCTCCGACAGTGCGGCACTCCCACAGACAGTGACGTGATAATGACCCGATCATCTGTTTTTAGTGATGTTGGTTGCGGGATAAATATTGGCCCCAGGACACCGGAGAGAACTCCCCTGCTCTTCATCGAAATAGTGGCCATGGGATCTTTTACGTCCACCTGAGGGAGCAGACGGGCCCTCGGTTTAATGTCTCATCAAAAAAACGGCACCTCCGACAGTGCTGCGCTCCCTAAGTACTGCCCCTCAGACAGTGCAGTGCTCCCTCAGTACTGCCCCTCCGACAGTGCAGCGCTCCCTCAGCATTGCCCCTCCGACAGTGTGGCGCTCCCTCAGTACTGCCCCTCCGACAGTGCGGCGCTCCCTCAGTACTGCCCCTCCGATGGTGCAGCGTTCCCTCAGTACTGCCCCTCCGACAGTGCGGCGCTCCCTCAGTACTGCAGCGGGAGCGTCGGCCTTGATTACGTGCAGGAGGTTCTCCCACCTCCGCCTCTGTCGATGCTAGGCTGAAGAAACAGCAATGCGTGGCAAGGTCTGAGCCACGGGTTAATTCGATGGATCAGCACCAGCCATCAGCATCTGAGGTCCCCTTTATTCTCTGCTGGGTATGATTGTGGAAGACAGGCACTATATAAATGCAATTTCTTTCCTTCTTTGCATGGCGCATTTACTCACATCCAAAACAATTCTTCTGCACTTTGAAACTCCCAGAATGGGATGAGATGATTGTCCTATGTGGAGAGATTGTGTAGAATGGGCCTATACTCTCTGGAGTTTGTAAGAATGAGAGGCGATCTCACTGAAACATATCAGATTCTGAGGGGGATTGACAGGGTAGATGCAGGGATGCTGTTTCCCCCCTGGCTGGAGAGTCTCGCACCAGGGGTCACAGTCTCAGGATAAGGGGTCAGCCAATTAGGACTGAGATGAGGAGGAATTTCTTCACTCAGAGGGTGGTGAATCTTTGGAATTCTCTGCCCCAGAGGGCTGTGGAGGCTCAGTCGTTGAGTATATTCAAGATAGATTTTTGGACTCTGGGGGAATCGAGGGATATGGGGATCGGGCGGGAGAGTGGAGTTGAGGTCGATGATCAGCCATGATCGCATTGAATGGGGGAGCAGGCTCGAGGGGCCGAATGGCCGACTCCTGTTCCTAGCCCTTATGTTCTCAGATGAAGCTCTTTCAGTCTCATATCAACATGTGGATATCCTGTTGCGGCTGAGCCTACTTCGAGTATATTTCCCCCGCGCCCCCCCCAGCTATAAGAGTGCTGAACAGAGAAGCTCGTTAATCCTGTGTCATTTAGGACAACCTGCCTTCAGCTGCCTGGGCCACAAGCCCTGGAATTCCCTCCCTAAAACCTCGCCGCCTCGCTCTCCTCCTTCAATGACCCTCCTTAAAACCTACCTCTTTGACCAAGCTCTTCGGCGGGGGGGAGAAATTCAGTATCGCCCCGTTTGGGGCGCAATTATCGGCCGGGCGCAAAGTTTAGCGCCTGGCGTTAATTATCGCCTCCGACTGCAAACTTGGCTTCTATCGCCCCCTGGAGGTGATTGGAGCGCTAAATCAGGCGCGTCACATCTGTCTTAAGGCGCTAAAGCCGAGGAGCAAGGCGCTACCTCAGAGCGCTGGCGAAGCTCATGTGATGTCAGTCAGCAATGGAACACAGACACACTGGCGCCGGCCAGTTCTTAAAGGGGAGGGTCGATCTTGCTCTCCATCCACACCCTGCTCATTGCAGCCTTGAATCTCGGCCTGGAGAGACCCGTACATCAAATCTGCTGGAAAGAACAATGGAGAGGCCCAGGGAAAGAGCTCAGAGTGCAGCCCCCACAGTCTCTTCTAAATCGATACAAGGAAGGTCAGATCAAAACCAACCTGCAAAGTGCTGCTCAGTCCCCAAAACTCCTTCACACAGCGTTGAATCTCTCCAGAAGTCTCTCTCAGAATGCGTGGAGCACAAATATCGCCGACTAAAAAAGGCAGGAAGCGGCCGCCTTTAAATAGTGCTCCCCCAGTCCCTTCCCGACTGCAAAACGCTCCCCTCTAATCAACCGAATTTTTCCCACTTGGTGTCCTAGTCTCGCCTTCTTTGGATCGATGTCACATTTTGCCTGATTCAGGCTCTTCTGGAGCCCCTGGTGATGCTTTCACTGCGTAATAAACGCTGTATAAATTTAAGAATTTGTTCGCAAGAATATCTGAAGGGTTTAAACTGCCAACGCTGAACGACATATTGCAGTCCTACTCAGTCGGAATTCCTGATGAAGTAGTGGTGGGAGGAGGCTGGTGTGGAGCATAAACACCGGCACGGACCAGTTGGGCCGAATGGCCTGTTTCTGGGCGGTACGTTCTATGTGGCTCTACGTCGTTCTAAGAAATGGGGAGTCCCACCTCCCTCTGTGGTCTCCACCTCATAAGCCAGCTGGTGAGTTTGCAGTCTGCGCTGAGCAGCGTTGAACTCCCTCCAAGTAGTACGGGCTGTCGCTCCCCTGAATTTATCACTGGGAGGGGCATGCAGCTGCCAGGAGTGTGGGTGGCCGGTTGTCCGTCCGCCCCCTTTTAGGGCAGAACGGTAGCGCAGTGGTAATGTCACTGGACTAGTAATCCAGTAGGCCTGGACTAATGATCCGGTGAGACGTGAGTTCAAATCCCTACCACGGCAGCTGGGGAATTTAAATTCAGTTAATTAAATAAATGTGGAATTAAAAAGCTAGCGCCTTAAAAGGGCGCAAAGCAACGGGCGCGGCGATGTTTGCGCCGCTCGCGAAATTTACTAGACATTTTGCGGCGGCGCTAAACACTGCTGCCACGATCTCCTGCGCCGGCAGATCGTGACGTCAGTCGAGTGCGCAACGCCCCGGTAGCGCCCCGGACCGGATGTTGAGTGGCGACCCATGCCTTACCGCCTGCCACTAGCAATGACAGGTTGAGGGGAGCGTTTTGCAGTCAGGAAGGGACTGGGGGAGCACTATTTAAAGGCAACCGCTTCCTACCTTTGTTTGTTGGTGACATTTTTGCAACACGCATTCTGAGAGAGAGAGAGAGACTTCTGAAGAGATTCAACACTGTGTGAAGGAGTTTTGGGTACAGAGCAGCACTTTGCAGGTTCATTTTGATCTGACCTTCCTTGTATCGATTTAGAAGAGACTGTGGGGGCTGCACTCTGAGCTCTTTCCCTGGGCCTCTCCATTGTTCTTTCCAGCAGATTTGATGTACAGGTCTCTCCAGGCCGAGATTCAAGGCTGCAATGAGCAGGATGTGGATGGAGAGCAAGATCGACCCTCCCCTTTAAGATAAAAACAGAAAATGCTGGAGAAACTCAGCAGGTCAGGCAGCATCTGTGAAGAGAGAAACAGAGTTAATGTTTCAGGTCGATGACCATTCGTCAGAACTCCCCTTTAAGAACTGTGTGTCTGTGTTCCATTGCTGACTGACATCACATGAGATTCACCAGCGCTGTGAGGTAGCGCCTCGCTCCTCGGCCTTTGCGCCTTAAGACAGGTGTTAAGCACCTGATTTAGCGCTCCAATCACCTCCAGTGGCGTTAAAAGCCAAGTTTGCCGTCGGAGGTGATAATTAGCGGCAGGCGCTAAGCTTTGCACACGGCCGATAATGGCGCCCCAAACGAGGCGATACTGAATTTTTTCCCCCCTAGTATCGGTAATGGTAACCATGAGATTACCGGATTGTCATAAAAGCCCATCTGGTTCACTAATGCCCCTTTAGGGAAGGAAATCTGCTGCCCTTACCCGGTCTGGCCGATATGTGACTCCGGACCCACAGCAACGTGGTTGACTCCTAACTGCCCCTCCGAAATGGCCCAGCGAGCCACTCAATTGCATTGAAGAAGGCGGCCCACCAGCACCTTCTCGGGGGCGATTAGGGATGGGCTTTGAGAAGCAGGCAAATTCTGTGTCATTCAGGACAATATTTAATCAGCATCACTAAAAGTCTGGTCATTATCACTGTGCTGTTTGTGGGAGCTTGCTGTGCGCAATTTGGCTGCCGCGTTTCCTACATTACAACAGTGACCACTCTTCATAAAGTTCTTCATTGGTTGCAAAGCGCTTTGGGATGTCTGGTGGTCTCTGCAAGTCTTTCTTTTATTTGGTGAGAAGGAACCTCCCTTGAATCTACATTCTGGGCAGCGTGTGATATGGCTCACATGAAAGGGGAAGATCCTTTAAGGATGCCTGTCCTTTTGGACATATGAGTCTATTGTATAACCGTAATAGTTGTTATATGATTGATGTCTGAGTAATAAACTTACATTTATTACTCAGACCTGGATGACGTTCAGGCTTGGGCTGATAAGTGGCGGGCAATGACTATCGCCAACAAACGAGAGTCTAACCACCGCCCCTTGACACTCAACGGCACTACCATCACTGAATCCCCCACCATCAACATCCTGGGGGTCACCATTGACTAGAAACTTAACTGGACCAGCCACATAAATACGGTGGCAACAAGAGCAGGTCAGAGGTGTCCCTGAATTCCCACATAGCGCAGCGTGCAATAAGGGCACAGCAGTCATCATGGGTGACTTTAATCTACATATAGATTGGGCTAACCAAATTAGTAACAATACTGTGGAGGAGGAATTCCTTGAGTGTTTACGGGATGGTTCCCTGGACCAATATGTCGAGGAACCAACCAGAGATCAGGCCATCTTAGACTGGGTACTATGTAACGAGAAAGGATTAACTAGCAATCTTGTTGTACGAGGCCCCTTGGGTCGGAGCGATCATAATATGATAGAATTCTTCATTAAGATGGAGAATGAAGTAGTTGACTCAGAGACCAGGGTCCTGAATTTAAATAAAGGAAACTATGATGGCTTGAGGCGCGAGTTGGGTAGGATTGATTGGGGAATGTCACTCAAAGGGTTGATGGTGGATAGGCAATGGCAAGCATTCAAAGACCGCATGGATGAACTACAGAATTTGTTCATCCCAGTTTGGCATAAAAATAAAACAAAAAAGGTGACTCAACCGTGGCTAACAAGGGAAATTAGGGATAGCATAAGATCCAAGGAGAGGACATATAAATTGGCCAGAAAAAGCAGTAAACCTGAGGATTGGGCGCAGTTTAGGATTCAACAAAGGAGGACAAAGGGATTAATTAAGAAGGGGAAAATAGAATATGAGAGTAAGCTTTCAGGGAACATAAAAACTGACTGTAAAAGCTTTTATAGATATGTGAAGAGAAAAAGATTGGTAAAGTCAAGCGTAGCTCCCTTTCAGTCAGAATCAGGGGAATTTATAATGGGGAACAAAGAAATGGCAGACCAATTAAATACATATTTTGGCTCTGTCTTCACAAAGGAGGACACAAATAACCTCCCAGAGATGTCGGGGAACATTGGGTCTGATGAAGGGGAGGGACTGAAAGAAATCAGTATTTGTAAGGAAATGGTGTTAGGGAAATTGATGGGACTGAAGGCCGATAAATCCCCAGGGCCTGATAATCTACATCCTAGGGTACTTAAGGAAGTGGCCCTAGAAATAGTAGATGCATTGCTGACCATCTTCCAACATTCGATGGACTCTGGAGCAGGTCCCATGGATTGGAGGATAGCTAATGTTACCCCACTATTCAAAAAAGGTGGTAGAGAGAAAACGGGGAATTACAGACTGGTAAGCCTGACATCGGTAGTGGAGAAAATGCTAGAGTCCATTATAAAAGATGTAATAGCAGAGCACTTGGAAAACAGTGACAGGATTGGACAAAGTCAACATGGATTTACAAAAGGTAAATCGTGCTTGACTAATCTACTGGAATTTTTTGAGGATGTAACTGGTAAAATAGATAAGGGAGAACCAGTGGATGTGGTATATTTGGACTTTCAGAAGGCTTTCGATAAGGTCCTGCATAAGAGATTAGCGTGTAAAGTTAAGGCACATGGGATTGGGGGCAAGGTATTGACTTGGATAGAGAACTGGTTGGCAGACAGAAAGCAAAGAGTTGGAATAAACGGGTCTTTTTCCGAGTGGCAGGCAGTGACTAGTGGGGTGCCGCAAGGATCAGTCCTTGGACCCCAGCTATTCACAATATATATAAATGATCTAGACAAGGAAACTAGATGTAATATCTCCAAATTTGCAGACGACACAAAGCTGGGTGGGCGTGTGTGCTGTGAGGAGGATGCCGAGAAACTCCAGTATGATTTGGACAGGTTGGGTGATTGGGCAGAAGCATGGCAGATGCAATATAACGTGGATAAATGTGAGGTTATCCACTTTGGTGGCAAAAACAGGAAGGCACATTATTATCTGAATGGCAATAGATTGGGAGAAGGGGAAGTGCAATGAGACCTGGGTGTCCTTGTGCACCAGTCGCTGAAGGTAAGCATGCAGGTGCAGCAGGCGGTTAAGAAGGCAAATGGTATGTTGGCCTTCGTAGCGAGAGGGTTTGAGTACAGGAACAAGGATGTCTTGCTGCAGTTGTACAGGGCCATGGTGAGACCACATCTTGAGTATTGTGCGCAGTTTTGATCGCCTTATCTGAGGAAGGATGTTCTTGCCATGGAAGGAGTTCAGCGAAGATTCACCAGGCTGATACCTGGGATGGCAGGAATGACGTATGAGGAGAGATTGGGTCTGTTGTGTATGTAATATGTGTGCTACTTTGAACCTATGGACAGGACTGCACTACTTGTAGGGCGTAGTGATACGCAGTACCACTCCTGGCCATAGGGGTATAAATAGTACTGTGGGTACTGATCTCCCCTCAGTTCCCGCCTGTGGGCATGAAGTAAAGACCTACGTATAGTCCCTACCTCCAACCAGTAAAGACCTGTTTGAGTTATACGTTTAAGTCTTTGTGTTAATTGTTCAATACAATACACATACTTAACACTGGCGACGAGTCAGGTTCTTACCCTGCGGCAGTTGAAGAGAGGTTTCAAACATCACCACCCCACTAGAAGCGACAGGCTTTAGGACTCTGAAGCCTCCATCAGCGATTGAGCACTGGAGTGCAGCAGCCATCCTGACAGCTTCCAGCGACTGACAGAAGTCTTTCTGCAGTTTCCTTGTTCAACCTAGGTGGTGGGGTAAGCCGTGCAGCGTTGGCTGCAAAGACAGGGCTGGGGAAGTTGGAGAAGATAAGGGCGATCGCAATCCCTGATAAGAGCCGCGGTGAAACGCGCGAGCGGGTAAGCCAGAGCCCGGGAGGGAGCGAGCAAGAGCCGCTTCGGTCGGGAGCCACTTCGCGATCCAGCGATCGCATCCGCTGATAAGGGCCGCACTCGGGCGATCGCGGCGAAGATAAGGGCCGCACTCGGGGGCTGAAGGGAGACGGCGTCGGGGGACGGGTGAAGACCGCCAAGCGCGGGAAAACCGCCATTTTGTGGGCGGAGGACGACGGCAAGAGCGGGAAGCCGCCATCTTTGATAACAAGTAAACAAAATAAAATCTGAGAAATTGCAAATCTACAATGCCTAAACACGGGAATATTAGCACCTTTGATAGTGACCTCGAAGATTGGGCCATATATGTTGAAAGAGTAAAAAATTATTGTAAGGCAAATAAAATTCGTGACCAAGATAAAGCTCTAACATTATTAAATTTAATAGGTGCAAAAGACAAAGTTTCAGCACAGAATTCCACTGAGCAACAACAACATAGTTTAACTGTGGATTCTGAGTCTGGCAAGTCTACTGATGTGCCCATTTCTGAGGGACACCGGGCTCGAACTCAACTCCATTTCAAACTACAACAGCAATTAGAACAAATGCTTCGCCGTTTTGAGCAAGAGTTGAATGCAACAAAAGAGTTCTTTGATATAGAGTTGGAGAATCTGGAAAGACAACAGAAGCAGCTGATGGAGAAAATGGAGCAGGAGCACACAAAACGTCTGATGTCAGAGGAGTTAACGGTCAGCCAACTCCTGCATATGCTGAAGGACAGGACTCTGAAATGGGAAAAACTTGAACACGAACTTCAATATTCAAACGAAAGGGGTTCGGAGCTCTCAAAGGTTATTGGAAGAGCTGAGGTGGCAACACAGACTGAGATGACTGCAACAGAGCAGCCCTTGGATGCCAAAAGTACGCTGACTCACGTCAACATAGAACAACAGACCGCTGAAACAGCTGCTCCGGTAGAGGGATTGAATAGTCCGATCAATCAATCTCCAAAAGAAGTTGAAGTAGTAAAATCTCAAATGAGGTCATTAGTAAACGACTTGCTGAAAGCCCAGAAAAAGCTGGATGAAGAGGTACGCATGAAGAAGTCTCTTCAGGAAAGATATCTGGACTTGGAACAAAAGCTGGCTAACGCCCAGCTGGGTATGGAGGAAATAGAAGACCCTCTCGCTGGCCTAGATCAGGACGACACCGAATATTACTATGTCCTGTCCTGCCCAACTTGTAACTTCGACTCCCACCATACAGAAATCATGGAGGAGCACCGAAAGTCTACGGAACATCGGGAGAAGGTGGCTCTACTACGGAAAAAGGAGGAAGAGAAGGAGGAACTGCGCATGCAGCTGGCAGCTGACAGTGGAGCCCAGAGAGTCTCCAAGAAGCAGAAAAGGAAAAGTCGAAACAGAAGATGACCCATCTGAACCATTATTACCTCTACCAGATCACACACGTGGTCCCTCCGAACGGAGCCAATTCAGTTCGGAAGTTCAAACTGTTAAATCCATGGAAGGACTATTGAATGAGTCACTCCAGCAACGTGAACCGACTACACCACAGAGATTGAATCTGTGAACTGTTTTCCGCAGAGACTGAATCTGTGATCTGTTTTGACATGAAGTTATCTATGTATCTATGTTATTCTGTTATGTAAACCTGAAGTTATATATGTATATATGTTATTACGTTATGTTAAATGGGGAGATGACTGTAAAGCTAGGAAGGGAGGAATGTTGTGTATGTAATATGTGTGCTACTTTGAACCTATGGACAGGACTGCACTACTTGTAGGGCGTAGTGATACGCAGTACCACTCCTGGCCATAGGGGTATAAATAGTACTGTGGGTACTGATCTCCCCTCAGTTCCCGCCTGTGGGCATGAAGTAAAGACCTACGTATAGTCCCTACCTCCAACCAGTAAAGACCTGTTTGAGTTATACGTTTAAGTCTTTGTGTTAATTGTTCAATACAATACACATACTTAACAGGGTCGATTGGGCTTGTACTCGCTGGAGTTTAGAAGAATGAGAGGGGATTTCATTGCATCTTATAAAATTCTGACAGGACTGGACAGACTAGATGCAGGAAGGATGTTCCTGATGGTTGGGGAGTCCAGAACCAGGGGTCACAGTCTAAGGATAAGGGGTATGCCATTTAGGACAGAAATGAGGAGGAATTTCTTCACCCAGAGAGTGGTGAACCTGTGGAATTCTCTACCACAGAAGGCAGTAGAGGCCAATTCATTAAATATATTCAAGAAGGAGTTGGATATATTTCTTAAGGCTAAAGGGATCAAGGGGTATGGGGAGAAAGCGGGGACCGGGTGCTGAATTTGGATGATCAGCCATGATCACATTGAATGGCGGAGCAGGCTCGAGGGGCCGAATGGCCTACTCCTGCTGCTATCTTCTATGTTTCTATGTATTCTGCGGCGAGTGTCTCACCTCCTGACTCCCCAAAGCCTTTCCACCATTAACAAGGCACAAGTCAGGAGTGTGATGGAATACTCTCCACTTGCCTGGATGAGTGCAGCGCCAACAACACTCAAGAAGCTCGACACCATCCAGGACAAAGCAGCCCCGCTTGATTGGCACCCCATCCACCACCTTAGACATTCACTCCCTCCACCACTGGCGTACCGTGGCTGCAGTGTGTAACGTCTACAAGATGCACTGCAGCAACTCGCCAAGGCTTCTTCGACAGCACATCCATAACCTGCGACCTCTTCCACCTAGAAGGACAAGGGCAGCAGGAGCATGGGAACACCACTACCTCCAAGTTCCCCTCCAAGTCACACACACCATTCTGACTTGGAAACATATCGGCCATTCCTTCATCGTCGCTGGGTCAAAATCCTGGAACTCCCTCCCTAACAGCACTGCGGGAGCACCTTCACCACACGGACTGCAGCGGTTCAAGAAGGTGGCTCACCACCACCTTCTCAAGGGCAACTAGGGATGGGCAATAAATGCCGGCCTTGCCAGCGACGCCCACATCCCATAAACGAATAAAAATGTTAAAAAAATTTGAACAGTGCGCTCGAGCCTGAACCGTGAGGAATCATTGAATTGAGTTTAACGAGACTTCCTTACAACCGGATGTTCTCCCACCTACGCCCCTGCTAGTGCCAGGCAATGTTTCCTGTGGGCTGCGTGGCCGCAGGGCGCCAAAAAATAAACATTACGGGGAAGATTGGTGCTAAGGTTGCGGAAGCAGCAATGTGTGGCAGTGCCTGAGCTAGGGGTTAATTCGGTGAAGCTGTATTAGGCCGCACCACCGGACATTTCCATCATTCTCTGCCGGGAGTGAGTGTGGAAGAGAATTGCTCTCCTGCTCTTCGCACTAGGGTGATTTGACTCACGTCTTTCCGCCTACACAATCTCAAGCTGAGAAAGCAGCATGATTGATTCCAATTAAAATGACGCACAAAGGTTATTATACGAGCATGAAACTGCTCACAGCAGACTCCGTTGCAGGAAGACTGGGTTGCTTGATGTCAGCTGTGGCTCAGTAGGTAGCACTCTCGCCTCTGAGTCAGTAGATTGCGGGTTCAAGTCCCTCTCCAGAGACTGGAGCACAAACTCTAGACTGACACTCCCAGTGCACTGCTGAGGGAGCGCCGCACTGTCAGAGGGGCAGTACTGAGGGAGCGCTGCACTGTTGGAGGGGCAGTACTGAGGGAGCGCCGCACTGTCGGAGAGACAGTACTGAGGGAGCGCCGCACTGTCAGAGGGGCAGTACTGAGGGAGAGCCGCACTGACGGAGGAGCAGTACTGAGGGAGAGCTGCACTGTCGGAGGGGCAGTACTGAGGGAGAGCCGCACTGACGGAGGAGCAGTACTGAGGGAGCGCCGCACTGTCGGAGAGACAGT
This sequence comes from Somniosus microcephalus, assembly GCF_052327205.1. Taxonomy (NCBI): domain Eukaryota; kingdom Metazoa; phylum Chordata; class Chondrichthyes; order Squaliformes; family Somniosidae; genus Somniosus; species Somniosus microcephalus. Next base: position 48,707,416 of record NW_028225182.1, on the reverse strand, counting down.
ACTGAGGGAGCGCCGCACTGTCAGAGGGGCAGTACTGAGGGAGCACCGCACTGTCAGACAGGCAGTAACTGAGGGAGTGCTGCACTCTCGGAGGGTCAGTACTGTGGGAGCGCTGCACTGTCGGAGGGGCAGTACTGAGGGAGCGCCGCACTGTCGGAGGGGCAGTACTGAGGGACCGCCGCACTGTCGGAGGTGCTGTCTTTCGGATCAGACGTTAAACTGAGGCCCCGTCTGATCTCTCAGGTGGACCTAAGAGATCCCATGGCCACTATTCGAAGAAGAGCAGGGGAGTTATACCCTGTTATCCTGGGCCATTTATCCCTCAATTAAAATTACGAAAAGCATCAAATTGTGGGAGCTTGCTGTGCGCAAGTTTGCTACCGCGTTTGATACATTACCACAGTGACTACCCTATAAAAGGGCTTCATGGGCTGTAAAGCGCTTTGGGACATCCTGAGGTAGTGAAAGACGCTGGAGAAATGCGAGTCTTTCTTTACATGGCACACCTACTTATACCCTAAACCAAGTCCGCCGTAATCTGTCCCAAAATGATGCGCTCTGAGGCTCGTATCAACGTGTGGATATCCTTTACCGAGTGAACCGACTTACAGTATATTTTCCCCCTGCCCCCCCAGCTATAAAAACTTAAGAACATAAGAAATAGGAGCAGGAGTCGGCCATTCGGCCCCTCGAGCCTGCTCCGCCATTCAATAAGATCATGGCTGATCTGATCTTGGCCTCAACTCCACTTCCCTGCCCGACCCCCATAACCCTCGACTCCCCTGTTTTTCAAAAATCTGTATCTCTCCGCCTTGAATATATTCAATTACCCAGCCTGCACAGCTCTCTGGGGTAGAGAATTCCAAAGATTCACGACCCTCTGAGAGAAGAAATTCCTCCTCATCGCCATCTTAAATGGGTGACCCCCTTATCCTGAAACTATGCCCCCTAGTTCTAGATTCCCCCACGAGGGGAAACATCCTCTCTGCATCTACCCTGTCAATCCTCCTCAGAATCTTATATGTTTCAATATTCTTCTAAACTCCAATGAGTATAGGCCCAACCTGCTCAACCTTTCCTCATAAGACAACCCCTTCATCTCAGGAATCAACCTGATGAACCTTCTCTGAACTGCCTCCAATGCAAGTATATCCTTCCTTAAATAAGGAGACCAAAACTGTACGCAGTACTCCAGGTGTGGTCTCACCAACGCCCTGTACAGTTGTAGCAAGACTTCCCTACTTTTATACTCCATACCCCTTGCAATAAAGGCCAATATTCCATTTGCCATCCTAACTACTTGCTGTACCCGCATGCTAACTTTTTGTGTTTCATGTACGAGGACACCCAGATCCCTCTGTACCGCCGCATTCTGTAGTCTCTCCCCATTTAAACAATATTTTGCTTTTTCATTCTTCCTACCAAAGTGGATAACCTCACATTTTCCCACATTATACTCCATCTGCCAAATTCTTGCCCACTCACTAAATCTATCTATATCCCTTTGCAGACTCCTTGTGTCCTCCTCACAACTTGCTTTCCCACCTATCTTTGTGTCATCAGCAAATTTAGCCTCAGCGCACTCGGTCCCTTCATCCAAGTCATTAATATAAATTGTAAATAGCTGAGGCTCTGCTATAACAGTGCTGAACAGAAGCTTTGAGGAGCTCGTAAATCCTGTGTCATTTAGGGCAACATGGCTTCAGCTGTCTGGGCCCTAAGCTCTGGAATTCCCTCCCTAAACCTCTCCGCCTCTCTACCTCTCTTTCCTCCTTTAAGACGCCCCTTAAAACCTACCTCTTCGACCAAGCTTTTGGTCACCTGCCCTAATATCTCCTTGTGTGGCTCGGTGTCAAATTTTGTCTGATTTATGCTGTTTGGGGCTGCCGTGGCATGTTTTTAACTCTGTTAAATATAGATTTGTGTTCACAAACATGGGTGAAGGGCTGTATCTGACAACGTTGAAGAGTACGTTGTATTCCTACGAAATTGGAATTTATTTTTAAATTCGCTTATGGGATCAGCATTTATTGCCCATCCTTAATCGCCCTCGAGAAGGTGGTGGTGAGCTGCCTTCTTGAACAGCTGCAGTCCGTGTGGTGAAGGTGCTCCCACAGTGCTGTTAGGGAGGGAGTTCCAGGATTTTGACCCAGCGACGATGAAGGATCGGCCGATATATTTCCAAGTCAGGATGGTGTGTGTGTCTTGGAGGGGAACTTGGATGGAGTACGGTGGAGGGGGCGGGGGGCGCGTGTGGAGCATAAACACTGTTCACCCGTCCTTTTATCCGTGCCCAGTCTACTGTGGTCCATTTCCGTCTCGTTCCCTCCAACGCCCGCCTTGCCTCAATTTCAAACTTTAGCTCGTGACTAGCCCCTCTCAAGCCTAATATCGAATTCAATCAGGTTGCGGTCCCTGGTAGCTCGGTGCTCCCTTACCTGCTCGATTGCTGACTAGTTCAAGCTCCTTCTTCATCACTTACACAAAAAGAAGGATGTGCTGATGGGGTGAGATGAAGAGGGGTGGGAGGGGGCTCGTGTGGAGCATAAACGCAGACACGAACCAGTTGGGCCGAATGGCCTGTTTCTGTGCTGTAAATTCTATGTAACTCTACGTATTTCTAAGAAATGGGGAATTCCAGCTCCCTCTGTGATCAAGATTCTCCTTGTTCTTCTTCTTCTTAGGCAGTCCCTCGGAACCGAGGATGACTTGCTTCCACACTAAAATGAGTTCTCAGGTGACTGATGAGTCCAATGCGGGACCTACAGTCTCTGTCACAGGTGGGGCAGACGATGGCTGAAGGGGCGGGTGGGTGGGGTGCTTGGGTTGACGTGCGCTCCTTCCGCTGTTTGCGCTTGGCTTCCGCTTGCTCCCGGCGAAGAGATTCGAGGTGTCTGGCGCCTTCCCGGATGCTTCTCCTCCGCTTTGTGCGGTCTTGGGCCAGGGATTCCCAGGTGTCGGTGGGAGATGTTGCACTTTTTCAAGGAGGCTTTGAGGGTGTCCTTGAAGCGTTTCCTCTGCCCACCTGGGGCTCTCTTGCCGTGTCGGAGCTCCGAGTAGAGCGCTTGCTTTGGGAGTCTCGTATCGGGCATGCGGACGATGTGACCCATCCATCGGAGCTGATCGAGCGCGGTCAAAGCTTCGATGCTGGGGATGTTGGCCTGAGCAAGAACACTGACGTTGGTGCGCCTATCCTGCCAATGGATTTGCAGGATCTTGCGGAGGCAGCGTTGGTGGTACCTCTCCAGTGCTTTGAGGTGCCTGCTGTACATGGTCCATGTCTCTGAGGCATACAGCAGGGCGGGTATCACTGCTGTATTCTCCTTGTACCCCATAAGTCACCCGGCGTGTTTACAGTCTGTGGTGTGCAGGCAACCTGATCTTCTCCCACCTCTGGGATTTACTAGAATGGTTCCAGAGATGAGGGATTACAGTTACGTGGGGAGGCTGGAGAAGCTGGGGTTTGTAAATCATTTAAATTGACCCTTGTCCTTTAACGCATCCAAAAGTTTCCAAAGTTCAGGCCCGTGGAACAGACAACACAAAACACAAGGGTTTGAGAATAACTTTCTTTTTATTTAAATTTAGCAAGAGGTTCTAAGTAAGCTCACACAAACCTGTTGCATACTGTATAATACTCCCGATTATATCGAAGCATACACAGGTTTATTCCCTCACTTTAAACTCAAACAATCATAACATAGGGTCTAATGAGAGGGAGGAACTGAAAGAAATCAGTATTTGTAGGGAAATGGTGTTGGGGAAATTGATGGGACTGAAGGCCGATAAATCCCCAGGGCCTGATAATCTACATCCTAGGGTACTTAAGGAAGTGGCCCTAGAAATAGATGCATTGCTGGTCATCTTCCAAAATTCGATAGACTCTGGAACAGTTACCATGGATTGGAGGGTAGCTAATGTTACCCCACTATTCAAAAAAGGTGGTAGAGAGAAAACGGGGAATTATAGGCCGGTAAGCCTGACATCGGTAGTGGGGAAAATGCTAGAGTCCATTATAAAAGATGTAATAGCAGAGCACTTGGAAAACAGTGACAGGATCGGACAAAGTCAACATGGATTTACAAAAGGTAAATCGTGCTTGACTAATCTACTGGAATTTTTTGAGGATGTAACTGGTAAAATAGATAAGGGAGAACCAGTGGATGTGGTGTATTTGGACTTCCAGAAGGCTTTCGATAAGGTCCCGCATAAGAGATTAGCGTGTAAAGTTAAGGCACATGGGATTGGGGGCAAGGTATTGACTTGGATAGAGAACTGGTTGGCAGACAGAAAGCAAAGAGTTGGAATAAACGGGTCTTTTTCCAAGTGGCAGGCAGTGATTAGTGGGGTACCGCAGGGATCGGTCCTAGGACCCCAGCTATTCACAATATATGTTCATGATCTAGATGAGGGAACTAGATGTAATATCTCCAAATTTGCAGACGACACAAAGCTGGGTGGGTGTGTGTGCTGTGAGGAGGATGCCGAGAAACTCCAGTATGATTTGGACAGGTTGGGTGATTGGACAGAAGCATGGCAGATGCAATATAACGTGGATAAATGCGAGGTTATCCACTTTGGTGTCAAAAACAGGAAGGCAGATTATTATCTGAATGGCAATAGATTGGGAGAAGGGGAAGTGCAACAAGACCTGGGTGTCCTTGTGCACCAGTCGCTGAAGGTAAGCATGCAGGTGCAGCAGGCGGCTAAGAAGGCAAATGTTATGTTGGCCTTCGTAGCGAGAGCGTTCGCATACAGGAACAAGGATGTCTTGCTGCAGTTGTACAGGGCCTTGGTGAGACCACATCTTGAGTATTGTGTGCAGTTTTGGTCGCCTTATCTGAGGAAGGATGTTCTTGCCATGGAGGGAGTGCAGCGAAGATTCACCAGACTGATACCTGGGATGGCAGGAATGACGTATGAGGAGAGATTGGGTCGATTGGGCTTATACTCGCTGGAGTTTAGAAGAATGAGAGGGGATCTCATTGAAACGTATAAAATTCTAACAGGACTGGACAGACTAGATGCAGGAAGGATGTTCCCGATGGACAGAGCAGGCTCGAGGGGCCAAATGGCCTACTCCTGCTCCTATCTTCTATGTTTCTTCTATGTTTCTATGTTAACAACAACAACTTGTATCTATATAGCGCCTTTAACCTCGTAAAACGTCCCAAGGCGCTGCACAAGAGTATTTTAAGACAAAAAATTTGACACCGATCCACATAAGGATAAATTAGGGCAGGTGACCAAAAGCTTGGTCAAAGAGGTAGGTTTTAAGGAGCGTCTTAAAGGAGGAAAGAGAGGTAGTGAGGCGGAGAGGTTTAGGGAGGGAATTCCAGAGCTTAGGGCCCAGGCAACAGAAGGCATGGCCACCAATGGTTGAGCGATTATAATCAGGGATGCTCAACAGGGCAGAATTAGAGGAGTGCAGATATCTCGGGGGGTTGTGGGGCTGAAGGAGATTACAGAGATAGGGAGGGGCGAGGCCATGGAGGGATTTGAAAACAAGGATGAGAATTTTGAAATCGAGGCGCTGCTTAACCAGGAGCCAATGTAGGTCAGCGAGCACAGGCGGGTGATGGGTGAACGGGACTTGGTGCGAGTTGGGACATGGGCAGCCGAGTTTTGGATGGCCTCAGGTTTACGTAGGGTGGAATGTGGGAGGCCGGCCAAGAGTGCGTTGGAATAGTCAAGTCTAGAGATAACAAAGGCATGGATGAGGGTTTCAGCAGCGGATGAGTTGCGGCAGGGGCGGAGATGGGCGATGTTACGGAGGTAACACTACATACATACTAACACCAGTGAGTGGTCAGTTCGGCGATGCCTAGACATACGACTAACTGACAACTGACCAGGTCGCCTCACCTGACTGCAGCAGCCCCGAGTGTCTTAAAACAGCATCTTATATACCCGGAAAATCTGGGCAGGCTTCACAATGCGCATGTCACAGAATCACAGAATCACAGAAACCCCACAGTGCAGATAGAGGCCATTTCGGCCCATCGAGCCTGCACCGATACATATCCCACCCGATCCCCGTAACCCCTACACCAACACATATCCCACCCTATCCCCGTAACCCCACGTATTTAATCCCCCTAACACTAAGGGTCAATTTATCATAGCCAATCAACCTAACCCGCACATCTTTGGACTGTGGGAGGAAACCGGAGCACCCGGAGGAAACCCACGCAAACACGGGGAGAATGTGCAAACTCCACACAGACAGTCACCCGAGGCCGGATTCGAACCCGGGTCCCTGGCGCTGTGAGGCAACAGTGCTAACCACTATGCCACCGCGCTGCCCTAACTGTGTGACTAATGGTCGGCAGTTGCTTTCCTCTTCTTATCAGTGGGCCCCAAAGCTGTTCACCCCTTTTGCCTGATGATGTTCCTGTCTCTGTAAAGCCCAACCGTTGGTTCCTGCTCAGGGTCTGTCGCTCCCATAGCTGATTAACAGCTTTCGAGCAAAGTTCCCGCAGGAAACAACCTCTCAACCTCCCGAAGCATGCTGGTATATTAAATTTGGTCAACTTTGTAAGTTTGGTCGAGTTGTAGCAAAGCCTTATCGGAGGAAGGATGTTCTTGCCATGGAGGGAGTGCAGCGAAGATGCACCAGACTGATACCTGGGATGGCAGGTCGTTTTCCGAGTGGCAGGCAGTGACTAGTGGGGTACCGCAAGGATCGGTCCTAGGACCCCAGCTGTTCACAATATATATTAATGATCTGGACGAGGGAATTGGATGTAGTATCTCCAAATTTGCAGACGACACAAAGCTGGGTGGGAGGGTATGCTGTGAGGAGGATGTTGTGAAACTCCAGTATGATTTGGACAGGTTGGGTGATTGGGCAGAAACATGGCAAATGCACTATAATGTGGATAAATGTGAGGTTATCCACTTTGGTGGCAAAAACAGGAAGGCAGATTACTATTTGAATGGCAATAGATTGGGAGAAGGGGAAGTGCAAAGAGACCTGGGTGTTCTTGTGCACCAGTCGCTGAAGGTAAGCATGCAGGTGCAGCAGGCGGTTAAGAAGGCAAATGGTATGTTGGCCTTCGTAGCAAGAGGGTTCGAGTACAGGAACAAGGATGTCTTGCTGCAGTTGTACAGGGCCTTGGTGAGACCGCACCTTGAGTATTGTGTGCAGTTTTGGTTGCCTTATCTGAGGAAGGACGTTCTTGCCATGGAAGGAATGCAGCGAAGATTCACCAGGCTAATACCTGGGATGGCAGGAATGACGTACGAGGAGAGATTGGGTCGATTGGGCTTGCACTCACTGGAGTTTAGAAGATTGAGAGGGGATCTCATCGAAACCTATAAGATTCTGTCAGGCCTGGACAGACTAGATGCAGGAAGGATGTTCCCGATGGTCGGGGAGTCCAGAACTAGGGGTCACAGTCTAAGGATAAGGGGTAAGCCATTTAGGACTGAGATCAGGAGGAATTTCTTCACCCAGAGAGTGGTGAACCTGTGGAATTCTCTACCACAGAAGGCAGTTGAGGCCAATTCATTAAATATATTCAAGAAGGAGTTGGATATATTTCTTAAGGCTAAAGGGATCAAGGGATATGGGGAGAAAGCAGGGACAGGGTACTGAATTTGGATGATCAGCCATGATCTCATTGAATGGCGGAGCGGGCTCAAAGGGCCGAATGGCCTACTCCTGCTCCTATCTTCTATGTTTCTATGATTCAGAATGGAACACCTCCGTCACCCTGAGCCTCCGGTCGCTCGACATTTGAACTCTCCGCCCCACCCCCACTCTGACCTCCTTGACCTTGTCCCCCTACGCTGTTCCAACAAAGCTCAACGTGGGCTCGAGGATCAGCACCTCATCTTTCAATTAGGCACTTTACATCCTTCTGGACTCAACATCGAGTTCAACAATTTCAGACCATAACCTCTGCCACAATTTTTTCGGACGGCCAGCTGTTGATGCTTCTGCCGTTGCCATTTGCACCTCCTCTAGAACCATCTTTTGTCCCTTTACTTGCCCCATTACCATCTCCTTTAGCCTTGCACCATCATCCCTTCTGTCATATAGGGGAAAAATTCAGTCGTTTGCGCCTCCCGTTAGTGCCTCAAGAGGGCGCTAATGGGTCACAAAGCAACTCGCGCCCGGTCGCGGCGATATCTGCGCCGCTCGCAAAATTAACTAGACATTTTGCGGTGGCGCTAAACACTACCGCCGCGATCTCCTGCGTCGGCAGATCGTGACGTCATTCGAGTGCGGAACGCCCCGGTAGCGCCCCGGACCGGATATTCAGTGGCGCTCCCTGCCTTACCGCCTGCCGCTAGCAATGACAGGTTGAGGGGAGCGTTATGCTGTCAGAAAGGGGGAGCGCTATTTAAAGGCGACCGCTTCCTGCCTTTTTTTGTTGGTGACATTTTTGCCCCACGCATTCCGAGAGACTTCTGGAGAGATTCAACGCTGTGTGAAGGAGTTTTGGGTACTGAGCAGCACTTTGCAGGTTTATTTTGATTTGCCCTTCCTTGCTTCGCCAGCGCTCTGAGGTAGCGCCTCGCTCCTCGGCCTTTACGCCTTAAGACAGGTGTGTAGCGCCTGATTTAGCGCTCCAATCACCTCCAGGGGCGATAAAAGCCAAGTTTGCCGTTGGAGGCGATAATTAGCACCAGGTGCTAAACTTTGCGCACAGCCGATAATGGCGCCCCAATCGGGGCGATAAGGAATTTTTCCCCCTTAATCGCTCCTGCCCAACACCCTATCACAAACCTTCCCTTTTGTTCTTTCCTCCTCTCCCCCGCTTTCCCAGCCTCTGTACTCGCTTAAAACCTGTTCGTTCTTTAACTGTTTCCAGTTCTGACGAAAGGTCATCGACCCGAAACATTGACTCTGTTTCTCGCTCCGCAGATGCTGCCTGACCTGCTGAGTGCTCCCAGCATTTTCCCTTTTTATTTCAGATTTCCAGCGGCGTTTTGCTTTATGTGTGAGTGGATCTCAGCTAAGAAGGAGCTTGACAAATTACCGTGTATTATCATTGCTTCACGCACATGGTCCAGACGCCCCCTGAAAATAACGTCACACGAACACGATAATTGTTTGGGCACTAATGTCACCACAGTCGCTCGTAATGTCTGCTTCTGAAGCTGTTTCTCTGCAGTTCCCCTTATTATACTCATCCGCCCACTATTCCCACGTGGCCCGGACTATTGTTGGATGCTTTGACCTTGGAAAATATCAGGTCCCTCGTTAAAATTCTGACAGATAGGTCTGCCTGTCCACAACTCAATGATACGCTAATGAGCTGTGCCGAAAGGGAATGTTTTGTTCTGTTGTGCATATTTTTTTTTCTTCAGAAGATGTGCTTGCGCATTTTCTCTTTCAAGCTGCCTTCCTGAAGGAGATTAACCCCCCGCCTCCCAGTCCATGCGACCCGCTTCAATTAATTCCAGGATCCACCGTGGAGAAGGAAGAAACATAGAAACATAGAAACATAGAAGATAGGAGCAGGAGTAGGCCATTCGGCCCCTCGAGCCTGCTCCGCCATTCAATGCAATCATGGCTGATCATCCAAATTCAGTACCCTGTCCCTGCTTTCTCCCCATATCCCTTGATCCCTTTAGCCTTAAGAAATATATCTAACTCCTTCTTGAATATATTTAATAAATTGGCCTCTACTGCCTTCTGTGGTAGAGAATTCTACAGGTTCACCACTCTCTGGGTGAAGAAATTCCTCCTCATTTCTGTCCTAAATGGCTTACCCCTTATCCTTAGACTGTGACCCCTGGTTCTGGACTCCCCGACCATCGGAAACATCCTTCCTGCATCTAGTCTGTTCAGTCCTGTCAGAATTTTATAAGTTTCAATGAGATCCCCTCTCATTCTTCTAAACTCCAGCGAATATAAGCCCAATCGAACCAATCTCTCCTCATACGTCATTCCTGCCATCCCAGGTATCAGCCTGGTGAATCTTCGCTGAACTCCTTCCATGGCAAGAACATCCTTCCCCAGATAAGGCGAACAAAACTGCACACAATACTCAAGATGTGGTCTCACCAAGGCCCTGTACAACTGCAGCAAGACATCCTTGTTCCTGTACTCGAACCCTCTCGCTACGAAGGCCAACATACCATTTGCCTTCTTAACCGCCTGCATGCTTACCTTCAGCGACTGGTGCACAAGGACACCCAGGTCTCGTTGCACTTCCCCTTCTCCCAATCTATTGCCATTCAGATAATAATCTGCCTTCCTGTTTTTGACACCAAAGTGGATAACCTCGCATTTATCCACGTTATATTGCATCTGCCATGCTTCTGCCCAATCACCCAACCTGTCCAAATCATACTGGAGTTTCTCGGCATCCTCCTCACAGCACACAAGCAAACTTGGAGATATTACATCTAGTTCCCTTGTCTAGATCATTAATATATATTGTGAATAGCTGGGGTCCAAGAACCGATCCCTGCGGTACCCCACTAGTCACTGCCTGCCACTCGGAAAAAGAGCCGTTTATTCCAACTCTTTGCTTTCTGTCTGCCAACCAGTTCTTTATCCAAGTCAATACCTTGCCCCAATCCCATGTGCCTTAACTTTACACGCTAATCTCTTATGCGGGACCTTATCGAAAGCCTTCTGAAAGTCCAAATACACCACATCCACTGGTTCTCCCTTATCTATTTTACCAGTTACATCCTCAAAAAATTCCAGTAGATTAGTCATGCATGATTTACCTTTTGTAGGAAGGAAGGAAGGAAGGAAGAAAGGGGAGAGAGAAAAGGAAGGAAGGAAGGAAGGAAGGAAGGAATAAAGGGGAGAGAGAAAAGGAAGGAAGGAAGGAAGGAAATAAATAGCATTTCTCCAGCACCTTTCACCACCTCAGGACAACCCAAAGCACTTTCCGGCCAATGAAGTGCTTTTTGAAGAGTAGCCGCTGTTGTAATGTAGGAAACACGGGCAGCCAATTTGCGCACAGCAAGCTCCCACAAACAGGAATGAGATCGTGACCAGATCATCTGCTTCAGTGAGACTGGTTATGGGATAAGTATAACTTGTTGTTGAGTTAGAGCTGTAACAGTGCAGCCCCAATTCCGCCCCCTGAGCTGGCGACTTGTGAGACTTTGCATTGTCGGTGGAGCCTCGTGACTTCTTCTCCACCGAGCCTATAGCGATCAACGCTGATCAGCCCCGTGATGTGTTGTGTAGAACACAAGGGGCTGTCAACACTGGAGAGATGTTAGGGGTCAGATTTATAGGGGTTCCGCCATTCAATGAGATCATGGCTGATCTGCGACCTAACTCCATCTACCCGCCTTTGGCCCATATCCCTTCATACCTTTGGTTAACAGAAAGCTATCAACAACAACAACTTGTATTTATATAGCACCTTTAACGTAGTAAAACGTCCCAAGGCGCTTCACAGGAGTGTTAAAAGATAAAAAATTTGACACCGAGCCACATGAGGAGAAATTAGGGCAGGTGACCAAAAGCTTGGTCAAAGAGGCAGTTTTAAGGAGCATCTTAAAGGAGGAAAGAGAGGTAGCGAGGCGGAGAGGTTTAGGGAGGGAATTCCAGAGCTTGGGGCCCAGGCAACAGAAGGCACGGCCGCCAATGGTGGAGCGATTATAATCAGGGATGCTCAAGAGGGCAGAATTAGAGGAGCGCAGGTATCTCGGGGGTTGTGGGGCTGGAGGAGATTACAGAGATAGGGAGGGACGAGGCCATGGAGGGATTTGAAAACAAGGATGAGAATTTTGAAATCGAGGCGCTGCTTAACCGGGAGCCAATGTAGGTCAGCGAGCCCAGGGGGTGATGGGTGAACGGGACTCGGTGCGAGTTAGGACACGGGGCAGCCGGGCAATCTCCAATTTAATATGAACACTTAACCCAGCATCAATTGCTGTTTGCGGAAGAGAGTTCCAAACTTCTACCACCCTTTGTGTGTAGAAGTCTTTCCTAATTTCACTCCTGAAAGGCCTGGCTCTAATTTTTAGACTGTGCCCCCTAGTCCGAGACTCCCCAACCAGCGGAAATTTGATTGAGGCGAGTGAGATAGAACGCAAAACCATTTAACCATTTGGAAGAGTTCAGAGAATCTTACAGCACTGAAGGAGGCCATTCGCCCCATCGTGCCAGTGCTGGCCCTTTGAGAGAGCTCTCCAATTAGTCCTGCTCCCCCCACCTGCTCTTTCCCCACAGTCCTGCCAAATTTTCCTTTTCAAATATTTATCCAATTCCCCTTTTGAAAGTTACTATTGAATCTGCTCCCACCGCCCTTTCAGGCAGCGCGTTCCAGATCACAACAACTCGCTGCGTAAAGAAAATTCTTCTCATCTCCCCCCTCTGGTTCTTTTGCCAATTACCTTCAATCTGTGTCCTCTGGTTACCGACCCTCCTGCCACTGGAAACAGCTTCTCCTTATTTACTCTTTCAAAAACCCCTTTGTAACATTGAAGTTTATTCTTGAGAATGAGACAGTTAAAATAGGAACATAAGAATTAGGAGCAGGAGTCGGCCATTCGGCCCCTCGAGCCTGCTCCGCCATTCAATGAGATCATGGCTGATCATCGACCTCAACTCCACTTTCCCGCCCGATCCCCATATCCCTGGATTCCCCTCGAGTCCAAAAATCTTTCGATTTCAGCCTTGAATATACTCAAAGACTGAGCATGCACAGCCCTCTGGGGTAGAGAATTCCAAAGATTCACCGCCCTCTGAGTGAAGAAATTTCGCCTCATCTCAGTCCTAAATGGACTACCCCTTCTCCTGAGATGATGCCCCCTGGTTCTAGACACTCCAGCCAGGGGAAACACCCTCTCAGCATAGAAGCATAGAAACATAGAAGATAGGAGCAGGAGTAGGCCATTTGGCCCCTCGAGCCTGCTCCGCCATTCAATGAGATCATGGCTGATCATCCAAACTCAGTACCCTGTCCCTGCCTTTTCCCCATATCCCTTGATCCCTTTAGCCTTAAGAAATATATCTAACTCCTTCTTGAATACATTTAATGATTAATTGGCCTCTACTGCCTTCTGTGGTGGAGAATTCCACAGGTTCACCACTCTCTGGGTGAAGAAATTCCTCCTCATCTCAGTCCTAAATGGCTTACCCCTTATCCTTAGACTGTGTCCCCTGGTTCTGGACTCCCCGGCCATCAGGAACATCCTTCCTGCATCTAGTCTGTCCAGTCCTGTTAGAATTTTATAAGTTTCAATGAGATCCCCTCTCATTCTTCTAAACTCCAGCAAGTATAAGCCCAATCGACCCAATCTCTCCTCATACGTCATTCCTGCCATCCCAGGTATCAGCCTGGTGAATCTTCGCTGCACTCCCTCCATGGCAAGAACATCCTTCTTCAGGTAAGGCGACCAAAACTGCACACAATACTCAAGATGTGGTCTCACCAAGACCCTGTACAACTGCAGCAAGACATCCTTGTTCTTGTACTAAAACCCTCTCGCTTCGAAGGCCAACATACCATTTGCCTTCTTAACTGCCTGCTGCACCTGCATGCTTACCTTCAGTGACTGGTGCACAAGGACACCCAGGTTTCATTGCACTTTGCCTTCTCCCAATCTATTGCCATTCAGATAATAATCTGCCTTCCTGTTTTTGACACCAAAGTGGATAACCTCGCATTTATCCACGTTATATTGCATCTGCCATGCTTCTGCCCAATCACCCAACCTGTCCAAATCATACTGGAGTTTCTCGGCATCCTCCTCACAGCACACACGCCCACCCAGCTTTGTGTCATCTGCAAACTTGGAGATATTACATCTAGTTCCCTCATCTAGATCATTAATATAGATTGTGAATAGCTGGGGTCCTAGGACCGATCCCTGCGGTACCCCACTAGTCATTGCCTGCCACTCGGAAAAAGACCCGTTTATTCCAACTCTTTGCTTTCTGTCTGCCAACCAGTTCTCTATCCAAGTCAATACCTTGCCCCCACGCCTAATCCACCCTGTGAATCCCCATCCACCACCTTAAACATTCACTCCCTCCACCACCGGCGCACCGTGGCTGCAGTGTGCACCATCTACAAGATGCACTGCAGCAACTCGCCAAGGCTTCTTTGGCAGCACCTCCCAAACCCGCGACCTCTTCCACCTAGAAGGACAAGGGCAGCAGGCGCACGGGAACGCCACCACCTCCAAGTTCCCCTCCAAGTCACACACGATCCCGACTTGGAAGTATATCGGCCGATCCTTCATCGTCGCTGGGTCAAAATCCTGGAACTCCCTCCCTAACAGCACTGTGGGAGCACCTTCACCACACGGACTGCAGCGGTTCAAGAAGGCGGCTCACCTCCACCTTCTCAAGGGCAATTAGGGATGGGCAATAAATGCTGGCCTCGCCAGCGACGCCCACATCCCATGAACGACTTTTTAAAAATGGCCGACCCCTTATCCTGAGACTGTGACCCCTGGTTCTAGACTCTCCAGCCAGAGGAAACATCCTCTCAGCATCTACCCTGTCAATCCCCCCTCGGAATCTGATACGTTTCAATGAGATCACCACTCATTCTTCTAAATCCCAGAGAGTGTAGGCCCATTCTACTCAATCTAGTCACCTTCATAACTAAAACAAGTTACAATTCGACGGATCTGAGAACCTAACGTAATTGCTGGGGGCAAAAGCAGCAGTTTGTTTTCTTTTTTTTACAAAGGATTTTACCATACGGTAAGCAAATTGCTCCTTACACAGTCCGCGCCGCCGCGCGCAGTTTCAGAAGGATGTCGGAGCATAGTCTCAGCCGAGGCCCTGTGCCAAGGCTTCGAGCCTCGGTCTAGTGGTAACCCCGTTAATAGTCTGCCCGCAAGTCGGACGGGGAGCAAGTTCCAGGAAGAGTAACGCCAAAGAAAGTCAGAGAAAGCTTTCGATATAGATAATAGCAGTGTTATAAATCTCATCATTCATCAAGAAACTACTCGTGAAATAACGCTGGACGGCCAGCTGGTGGCGCCGTCCAAGGAGTATAAATACTCGGGCGTGGGCCCAGCTTGCCAGGGACATTTTGTAAGACAAGGAACTAGTGAAGTACAACTAGACCTCCATGTTCCGAAACAAGTTGATTAAAGCCTTGCTTTATACTCAAACCAAGTGCGTAGTGAGTTTTATTACGTCAAGCACCATTCCGCCCACCCCCCTACTACCACCTCACTTCCCAGCAGGCCCCGAATGGAGGCACAGACTAGGCCTGGCCTGGTTATAACGCCGTCAATAACCCCGACACTGCGGCTCGTGCAAGTTAGACAGATAGAAAGCTCCAGAAAGAGTTACGCCAAGTGAGAGGAAGCTTTCAATATATAATACACGCCTACTGTTGACCCCCCCCCGCCCCCCCCAGCAGGGTCTGAATGCAGGCATAGAGCGAGCCTTTTCTCGCTGATGGCCCTGCAGGTCAATTTGATTGAAGGGAAGATTTTATTCTCATGAGTCACCACTCACCCCTTGAAAAGGATTCCCTGCGCCAAGTCGGGTTGCCATGGTAACTGCCAGCCTGGTCCACAGCAATGGAGGGCAGTATTTTGCCTGTCATCTGTTAGAGCAGCACCAACCCAAACTGCAACACGTTATCCAGTCAATTTCTCCCTTTGCCGAGTTTCCGAGATCCTTAAAACGTGTTATTTTTTTAAAAAGAATTGCAACAAATGTCCTTCCGCATCAGGCTCGGGGGAAGGAAGTTGAAACAGGGCTCACAAGAACGAGGGGGTGGGTTTGAAGGCAAATGGATGGTAACAGATTTTGTGAGTGTGTGTGTGAGTGTGCGAGTGTGTGAGTGTGCATGTGACTGTGTGAGTGTGAGTGTGCGTGTGACTGTGTGAGTGTGAGTGTGTGTGAGAGTGAGTGTGTTTGAGTGTGTGTATGAGTGTGTGTGATAGTGAGTCTGCATGTGATTATGTGTGAGAGTGAGTGTGTGTGCGAGTGTGTGTGTGTGCGAGTGTGTGTGTGTGTGTGTGTGAGTGTGTGTGTGTGTGTGATTGTGTGAGTGTGTGTGAGTGTGAGTGTGTCAGTGTAAGTGTGTATGTGAATATGTGTGTGTGTGCGAGTGTGTGTGTGAGTGTGTGAGTGTGTGTGTGCATGAGTGTGTGTATGTGAGTGTGTCTGTATGTGAGTATGTGTGAGTGTATGAGTGTGAGTGTGTGTGAGAGTGTGTGAGTTTGTGTGTGTGAGTGTGTGTGTGTGAGAGCGTGTGTGTGAGTGTGAGTGTGTGAGTGTGAGTGTGTGTGTGTGAGTGTGTGTGAGTGTGTGAGAGTGTGTGAGTGTGTGTGAGTGTGACTGTGTGAGTGTGTGTGAGTGAGTGTGTGTGTGTGATTCTGTGAGTGTGAGTGTGAGTGTGTATGTGTGTTTGAGTGAATGTGTATGAGTGTGTGAGTGTGTGTGTGTGAGTGTGTGTGTGAGTATGTGTGTGAATGTGTCAGTGTGAGTGTGTATGTGAGTATGTGTGTGTGCGCGAGTGTGTGTGTGTTTGTGAGTGTGTGTGTGCATGAGTGTGTGTGTGTGTGAGTGAGTGTGTGTGACTGAGTGTGTATGTGAGTGTGTGTGTAAGTGTGTGTGAGTGTGAGTGTCTGTATGTGAGTATGTGTGAGTGTGAGTGTGTGAGTGTGTGAGTGTGTGAGTGCATGTGAGTTTGTGTGTGTGCGTGTGTGAGTGTGAGTGCATGTGTGAGTGTTCGTGAGAGTGTGTGTGTGTGTGTGAGTGTGTGAGTGTGTGTGAGTGTGTGAGTGTGTGTGTGTGAGTGTGAGTGTGTGTGTGAGTGTTTGAGTGTGTGTGTTTGAGTGTGTGTGAGTGTGTGAGTGTGAGTGTTTGAGTGTGTGTGTTTGAGAGTGTGTGTGTGAGTGTGTGTGTGTGAGTGTGTGTGAGTGTGAGTGCGTGTGTGTGAGTGAGTGTGTGAGTGAGTGTGTGTGAGTGTGTGTGTTTGAGTGTGTGTGTGTGAGTGTGTGTGAGTGAGTGTGTGTGAGTGTGAGTGCGTGTGTGTGAGTGAGTGTGTGAGTGAGTGTGTGTGAGTGTGTGAGTGTGAGTGTTTGAGTGTGTGTGTTTGAGTGTGTGTGAGTGTGTGAGTGTGAGTGTTTGAGTGTGTGTGTTTGAGTGTGTGTGTGTGAGTGTGTGTGAGTGTGAGTGCGTGTGTGTGAGTGAGTGTGTGAGTGAGTGTGTGTGAGTGTGTGAGTGTGAGTGTTTGAGTGTGTGTGTTTGAGTGTGTGTGTGTGAGTGTGTGTGAGTGTGAGTGCGTGTGTGTGAGTGAGTGTGTGAGTGAGTGTGTGTGAGTGTGAGTGTTTGAGTGTGTGTGTTTGAGTGTGTGTGAGTGTGTGAGCGTGAGTGTTTGAGTGTGTGTGTTTGAGTGTGTGTGTGTGAGTGTGTGTGAGTGTGAGTGCGTGTGTGTGAGTGAGTGTGTGAGTGAGTGTATGTGAGTGTGAGTGTGAGTGTGTGAGTGCATGTGTGAGTGTTCGTGAGAGTGTGTGTGTGTGAGTGTGTTTGTGTGTGAGTGTGTGTGAGTGTGTGAGTGTGAGTGTGTATGAGAGGGTGTGTGTGTGAGTGTGAGTGTGTGAGTGTGTGTGTGTGAGTGTGTCAGTGTGAGAGTGCGTGTGTGAGTGCATGTGAGTTTGTGTGTGTGAGTTTGTGTGTGTGTGAGAGAGTGTGTGTGTGAGTGTGTGTGTGTGAGTGAGTGTGTGTGTGAGTGTGTGAGTGTGTGTGTGTGTGTGAGTGTGAGTGTGTTAGTGTGAGTGTGAATGTATGTGTGAGCGTGTGTGTGAGTATGAGTGTGTGTGTGAGTGAGTGTGTGTGAGTGTGAGTGTGTGCATGAGTGAGTGTGTGTGAGTGTGAGTGTGTGTGAGTATGAGTGTGTGAGTGAGTGTGTGTAAGTGTGAGTGTGTGAATGTGTGTGAGTGTGAGTAAGTGAGTGTGTGAGTGTGAGTGTGTGAGTGTGAATGTGTGTGTTTGCGCAAAATGATCAGGCCCTAAAAGCGAATCGTCGTTGTTGTGTATGTAATATGTGTGCTACTTTGAACCTATGGACAGGACTGCACTACTTGTAGGGCGTAGTGATACGCAGTACCACTCCTGGCCATAGGGGTATAAATAGTACTGTGGGTACTGATCTCCCCTCAGTTCCCGCCTGTGGGCATGAAGTAAAGACCTACGTATAGTCCCTACCTCCAACCAGTAAAGACCTGTTTTATTGTTACTGATTAAGTCTGAGTATTAATTACTTGAACAACTCACAGATTTAACACTGGCGACGAGTCTGATTCGGACCCTGCGGCAGTCACTCCACGGCAGCTTCGTCCACAGCCAGGACGTTGCAGAGAGGTTTCCACCCTCTCCACCCCACTGGAAGACATCCTGACCTCGGAGCCTCCATCGGCGACCGTCAGCTTCTTCTCCAGCTTGGTGGTGGGTAAGCCGTTGTCTGAGCCGGGCAGCGACGCGACAGGCAGTCGACCGCGTTGGCCGCACGAACGGGGCTGGGGGAGCTGGAGGAATAGGGCGCGAGAGCCGCTTCGAGCGGGAGGCGTTTCAACAGAGCGATTGCATCTCCTGATAAGAGCCGAGAGCCGCTTCGCGATCCAGCGATCGCATCCGCTGATAAGGGCCGCACTCGGGCGATCGCGGCGAAGATAAGGGCCGCACTCGGGGGCTGAAGGGAGACGGCGTTGGGGGACGGGTGAAGACCGCCAAGCGCGGGAAAACCGCCATTTTGTGGGCAGAGGACGACGGCAAGAGCGGGAAGCCGCCATCTTGGATAGCAGTAAAAAAAAAAAAATCTGAGAAATTGCAAATCTACAATGCCTAAACACGGGAATATTAGCACCTTTGATAGTGACCTCGAAGATTGGGCCATATATGTTGAAAGAGTAAAAAATTATTGTAAGGCCAATAAAATTCGTGACCAAGATAAAGCTCTAACATTATTAAATTTAATGGGTGCGAAGACATACGGGCAATTGAAACACCTGTTATCACCAGATGAACCGGCGGATAAGACGTTCGATGAGATTGTTACTGTCCTGAAAGATCATCTAAACCCCACGCCGCTGATGCTAGCGGAACGATTTAAATTTTACGACAGAAGGCAGCTACAGCATGAAAGCAATGCTGAATATTTGCTGGAATTGCGTAAATTAGCGAAATATTGCCAGTTTGGAACGGGACTGACAGATGCACTACGAGACAAATTTGTGTGTGGTTTATTTAAACAGGATACACAAAAGCGACTGCTCGAGGAGAATGAGCTGACGCTTGAGAAGGCGGTCACTATGGCAGCAGCACACGAAGCCGCAGCGAGCGGCACGGCAGTAATGCAGCTACGGTCACCGGAGCTCAGTGCACACAAATTGGGTGTGAGTTCTGGCAAATGTTATCGTTGTGGAAAGACAACGCATGATCAGAACCAGTGTTGGTTTAAAAACCAAGAATGTAGAACTTGTGGTAGGCTTGGACATATAGCTAGAGTATGCAGGTCAGGGAAGAAGACCAGCAACAAGAAGTCACCGCAAGGAAAATACGCAAAGGTACACAAGGTGACCGAACAGGAGTCCGATTCAGACACTAGCAGTAATGAACTGGCTAGCTTAAGCTGTAATGAACTGGCTAGCTTAAGAGTACTCAACGCTGGTAAGGGTGCAAACCTCCAGACAATTTGGGTCACTCTTCAGATAGAAGGAGTCCAAGTAAAACTGGAATTGGACACTGGATCGGCATTGACGGTCATAAATAAGAAAGATTACGGAAAGTTATTCCAACATATTCCCCTACAGGATACAGGGATTATATTGAAAACGTACACGGGGCAAAGAGTGTACCCCATCGGGAAAATAGAGGTTGCAGTGGTCCACAAGGGCGAAGACAGTCAAATAATGGACTTATATGTGATATCTGAAGGAGGTTCTCCACTACTAGGACGGGAGTGGATTAGGAAAATGAATATGGACTGGCATTTCCTACAAACAATAACGAGTGAGAACTCGGTGAAGATAGTCAGCCCAGACTCTGGAACGGATGATGGTAAGCCCAACTCAGGTGCAAAAGACAAAGTTTCAGCACAGAATTCCACTGAGCAACAACAACATAGTTCAACTGTGGATTCTGAGTCTGGCAAGTCTACTGATGTGCCCATTTCTGAGGGACATCGGGCTCGAACTCAACTCCATTTCAAACTACAACAGCAATTACAACAAATGCTTCGCCGTTTTGAGCAAGAGTTGAATGCAACGAAAGAGTTCTTTGATATAGAGTTGGAGAATCTGGAAAGACAACAGAAGCAGCTGATGGAGAAAATGGAGCAGGAGCACACAAAACGTCTGATGTCAGAGGAGTTAACGGTCAGCCAACTCCTGCATATGCTGAAGGACAGGACTCTGAAATGGGAAAAACTTGAACACGAACTTCAATATTCAAACGAAAGGGGTTCGGAGCTCTCAAAGGTTATTGGAAGAGCTGAGGTGGCAACACAGACTGAGATGACTGCAACAGAGCAGCCCTTGGATGCCAAAAGTACGCTGACTCACGTCAACGTAGAACAACAGACCGCTGAAACAGCTGCTCCGGTAGAGGGATTGAATAGTCCGATCAATCAATCTCCAAAAGAAGTTGAAGTAGTAAAATCTCAAATGAGGTCATTAGTAAACGACTTGCTGAAAGCCCAGAAAAAGCTGGATGAAGAGGTACGCATGAAGAAGTCTCTTCAGGAAAGATGTCTGGACTTGGAACAAAGGCTGGCTAACGCCCAGCTGGGTATGGAGGAAATAGAAGACCCTCTCGCTGGCCTAGATCAGGACGACACCGAATATTACTATGTCCTGTCCTGCCCAACTTGTAACTTCGACTCCCACCATACAGAAATCATGGAGGAGCACCGAAAGTCTACGGAACATCGGGAGAAGGTGGCTCTACTACGGAAAAAGGAGGAAGAGAAGGAGGAACTGCGCATACAGCTGGCAGCTGACAGTGGAGCCCAGAGAGTCTCCAAGAAGCAGAAAAGGAAAAGTCGAAACAGAAGATGACCCATCTGAACCATTATTACCTCTACCAGATCACACACGTGGTCCCTCCGAACGGAGCCAATTCAGTTCGGAAGTTCAAACTGTTAAATCCATGGAAGGACTATTGAATGAGTCACTCCAGCAACGTGAACCGACTACACCACAGAGATTGAATCTGTGAACTGTTTTCCGCAGAGACTGAATCTGTGATCTGTTTTGACATGAAGTTATCTATGTATCTATGTTATTCTGTTATGTAAACCTGAAGTTATATATGTATATATGTTATTACGTTATGTTAAATGGGGAGATGACTGTAAAGCTAGGAAGGGAGGAATGTTGTGTATGTAATATGTGTGCTACTTTGAACCTATGGACAGGACTGCACTACTTGTAGGGCGTAGTGATACGCAGTACCACTCCTGGCCATAGGGGTATAAATAGTACTGTGGGTACTGATCTCCCCTCAGTTCCCGCCTGTGGGCATGAAGTAAAGACCTACGTATAGTCCCTACCTCCAACCAGTAAAGACCTGTTTTATTGTTACTGATTAAGTCTGAGTATTAATTACTTGAACAACTCACAGATTTAACACTGGCGACGAGTCTGATTCGGACCCTGCGGCAGTCACTCCACGGCAGCTTCGTCCACAGCCAGGACGTTGCAGAGAGGTTTCCACCCTCTCCACCCCACTGGAAGACATCCTGACCTCGGAGCCTCCATCGGCGACCGTCAGCTTCTTCTCCAGCTTGGTGGTGGGTAAGCCGTTGTCTGAGCCGGGCAGCGACGCGACAGGCAGTCGACCGCGTTGGCCGCACGAACGGGGCTGGGGGAGCTGGAGGAATAGGGCGCGAGAGCCGCTTCGAGCGGGAGGCGTTTCAACAGAGCGATTGCATCTCCTGATAAGAGCCGAGAGCCGCTTCGCGATCCAGCGATCGCATCCGCTGATAAGGGCCGCACTCGGGCGATCGCGGCGAAGATAAGGGCCGCACTCGGGGGCTGAAGGGAGACGGCGTTGGGGGACGGGTGAAGACCGCCAAGCGCGGGAAAACCGCCATTTTGTGGGCAGAGGACGACGGCAAGAGCGGGAAGCCGCCATCTTGGATAGCAGTAAAAAAAAAAAAATCTGAGAAATTGCAAATCTACAATGCCTAAACACGGGAATATTAGCACCTTTGATAGTGACCTCGAAGATTGGGCCATATATGTTGAAAGAGTAAAAAATTATTGTAAGGCCAATAAAATTCGTGACCAAGATAAAGCTCTAACATTATTAAATTTAATGGGTGCGAAGACATACGGGCAATTGAAACACCTGTTATCACCAGATGAACCGGCGGATAAGACGTTCGATGAGATTGTTACTGTCCTGAAAGATCATCTAAACCCCACGCCGCTG
Organism: Somniosus microcephalus; assembly: GCF_052327205.1. Taxonomy (NCBI): domain Eukaryota; kingdom Metazoa; phylum Chordata; class Chondrichthyes; order Squaliformes; family Somniosidae; genus Somniosus; species Somniosus microcephalus. Next base: position 48,685,071 of record NW_028225182.1, on the reverse strand, counting down.
ATGCTAGCGGAACGATTTAAATTTTACGACAGAAGGCAGCTACAGCATGAAAGCAATGCTGAATATTTGCTGGAATTGCGTAAATTAGCGAAATATTGCCAGTTTGGAACGGGACTGACAGATGCACTACGAGACAAATTTGTGTGTGGTTTATTTAAACAGGATACACAAAAGCGACTGCTCGAGGAGAATGAGCTGACGCTTGAGAAGGCGGTCACTATGGCAGCAGCACACGAAGCCGCAGCGAGCGGCACGGCAGTAATGCAGCTACGGTCACCGGAGCTCAGTGCACACAAATTGGGTGTGAGTTCTGGCAAATGTTATCGTTGTGGAAAGACAACGCATGATCAGAACCAGTGTTGGTTTAAAAACCAAGAATGTAGAACTTGTGGTAGGCTTGGACATATAGCTAGAGTATGCAGGTCAGGGAAGAAGACCAGCAACAAGAAGTCACCGCAAGGAAAATACGCAAAGGTACACAAGGTGACCGAACAGGAGTCCGATTCAGACGCTAGCAGTAATGAACTGGCTAGCTTAAGCTGTAATGAACTGGCTAGCTTAAGAGTACTCAACGCTGGTAAGGGTGCAAACCTCCAGACAATTTGGGTCACTCTTCAGATAGAAGGAGTCCAAGTAAAACTGGAATTGGACACTGGATCGGCATTGACGGTCATAAATAAGAAAGATTACGGAAAGTTATTCCAACATATTCCCCTACAGGATACAGGGATTATATTGAAAACGTACACGGGGCAAAGAGTGTACCCCATCGGGAAAATAGAGGTTGCAGTGGTCCACAAGGGTGAAGACAGTCAAATAATGGACTTATATGTGATATCTGAAGGAGGTTCTCCACTACTAGGACGGGAGTGGATTAGGAAAATGAATATGGACTGGCATTTCCTACAAACAATAACGAGTGAGAACTCGGTGAAGATAGTCAGCCCAGACTCTGGAACGGATGATGGTAAGCCCAACTCAGGTGCAAAAGACAAAGTTTCAGCACAGAATTCCACTGAGCAACAACAACATAGTTCAACTGTGGATTCTGAGTCTGGCAAGTCTACTGATGTGCCCATTTCTGAGGGACATCGGGCTCGAACTCAACTCCATTTCAAACTACAACAGCAATTACAACAAATGCTTCGCCGTTTTGAGCAAGAGTTGAATGCAACGAAAGAGTTCTTTGATATAGAGTTGGAGAATCTGGAAAGACAACAGAAGCAGCTGATGGAGAAAATGGAGCAGGAGCACACAAAACGTCTGATGTCAGAGGAGTTAACGGTCAGCCAACTCCTGCATATGCTGAAGGACAGGACTCTGAAATGGGAAAAACTTGAACACGAACTTCAATATTCAAACGAAAGGGGTTCGGAGCTCTCAAAGGTTATTGGAAGAGCTGAGGTGGCAACACAGACTGAGATGACTGCAACAGAGCAGCCCTTGGATGCCAAAAGTACGCTGACTCACGTCAACGTAGAACAACAGACCGCTGAAACAGCTGCTCCGGTAGAGGGATTGAATAGTCCGATCAATCAATCTCCAAAAGAAGTTGAAGTAGTAAAATCTCAAATGAGGTCATTAGTAAACGACTTGCTGAAAGCCCAGAAAAAGCTGGATGAAGAGGTACGCATGAAGAAGTCTCTTCAGGAAAGATGTCTGGACTTGGAACAAAGGCTGGCTAACGCCCAGCTGGGTATGGAGGAAATAGAAGACCCTCTCGCTGGCCTAGATCAGGACGACACCGAATATTACTATGTCCTGTCCTGCCCAACTTGTAACTTCGACTCCCACCATACAGAAATCATGGAGGAGCACCGAAAGTCTACGGAACATCGGGAGAAGGTGGCTCTACTACGGAAAAAGGAGGAAGAGAAGGAGGAACTGCGCATGCAGCTGGCAGCTGACAGTGGAGCCCAGAGAGTCTCCAAGAAGCAGAAAAGGAAAAGTCGAAACAGAAGATGACCCATCTGAACCATTATTACCTCTACCAGATCACACACGTGGTCCCTCCGAACGGAGCCAATTCAGTTCGGAAGTTCAAACTGTTAAATCCATGGAAGGACTATTGAATGAGTCACTCCAGCAACGTGAACCGACTACACCACAGAGATTGAATCTGTGAACTGTTTTCCGCAGAGACTGAATCTGTGATCTGTTTTGACATGAAGTTATCTATGTATCTATGTTATTCTGTTATGTAAACCTGAAGTTATATATGTATATATGTTATTACGTTATGTTAAATGGGGAGATGACTGTAAAGCTAGGAAGGGAGGAATGTTGTGTATGTAATATGTGTGCTACTTTGAACCTATGGACAGGACTGCACTACTTGTAGGGCGTAGTGATACGCAGTACCACTCCTGGCCATAGGGGTATAAATAGTACTGTGGGTACTGATCTCCCCTCAGTTCCCGCCTGTGGGCATGAAGTAAAGACCTACGTATAGTCCCTACCTCCAACCAGTAAAGACCTGTTTTATTGTTACTGATTAAGTCTGAGTATTAATTACTTGAACAACTCACAGATTTAACAGTCGTGTCTCAGTAATGGGCTGTTCCTCTTACATCAAACACCACCTGCTCCAAATTGTTTTTTTATAATTCCAGCCAGCCAGGGTTTATAACGGTATTGAACACCTTTGTCTGGGAGCCTCAGAATGTCCCCAACGTGTCCCTCACCTCAGTCGAGTACAGGTTGATATTGTGTCAGACACTGTCCAAAAATCCATCGCACTAACCTCATTTAATCATATTTAAAGAATTTTGATGGGGTTGATAGATAGAGAGAGAAACTATTTCCTCTGGTGGGGGGAGTCCAGAACAAGGGGGCAGAACCTTAAAATTAGAGCCAGGCCGTTCAGGGGTGATGTCAGGAAGCACTTCTTCACACAAAGGGGGGTGGAAATCTGGAACTCTCTCCCCCAAAAAGCTGTTGAGGCTGGAGGGGCAATTGGAAATTTCAAAACTGAGATTGATAGATTTTTGTTGGGTACGAGTATTAAGGGATGCGGTAACCAAGGCGGGTAGATGGAGTTAAGATACAGATCAGCCAAGATCTAACTGAATGGTGGAACAGGTTCGATGGGACTGAATGGCCTCCTCCTGTTCCTGTGTTCCTATGTCGCTGTGTTCCTATGTTGCTGTGTTCCTATGTCGCTGTGCTCCTATGTCGCTGTGCTCCTATGTTGCTGTGTTCCCATGTTGCTGTGTTCTTGTGTTCCTGTGTCCCTGTCTTCCTGTGTTCCTATGTACCTATGTCCCGATGTTCCTATGTTCCTATGCACCTATGTTCCTGTGTTCCTATGTCCCTGTGTTCCTGTGTTCCTATGCACCTATGTTCCTGTGTTCCTGTGTTACTATGTCCGTGTGTTCCTGTGTTCCTATGTACCTATATTCCCATGTTCCTATGTACCTATGTTCCCATGTTCCTATGTCTCTCTGTTCCTGTTTTCCAATGTCTCTCTGTTCCTGTGTTCCTATGTTCCTGTGTTCCTGTTTCTCTATGTCTATCTGTTCCTGTGTTCCTGTATTCCTGTGTTCCTATGTTCGTGTGTTCCTATGTTCCTGTATTCCTGTGTTCCTGTGTTCCTATGTTCCTGTATTCCTATGTTCTGTGTTCCTGTGTTCCTATGTTCCTGTGTTCCTATGTTCCCGTGTTCCTGTGTTCCTATGTACCTGTGTTCTTATGTTCCTATGTACCTGTGTTCCTTGTGTTCCTGTGTTCCTATGTACCTGTGTTCCTATGTTCCTAGGCACCTGTGTTCCTATGTACCTGTGTTCCTATGTTCCTATGTACCTGTGTTCCTGTGTTCCTATGTACCTGTGTTCCTATGTTCCTATGCACCTGTGTTCCTATGTACCTGTGTTCCTATGTTCCTATGCACCTGTGTTCCTATGTACCTGTGTTCCTATGTTCCTATGTACCTTGTTCCTATGTACCTGTGTTCCTGTGCTCCTATGTTCCTATGTACATGTTCCTATGTTCCTGTGTTCCTATGTACCTGTGTTCCTAAGTACCCATGTTCCTGTGTTCCTGTGTTCCTATGTTCCCGTGTTCCTATGTACCTGTGTACTTATGTTCCTATGTACCTGTGTTCCTATGTTCCCAAGTCCCTGTGTTCCTATGTAACTGTGTTCCTATGTTCCTGTGTCCCTATGTTGCTAAGGATAGGCACAAGAAGTCGGGTTAAGGAAAGTCTTGACTCAGCTCAGGTTCGGCTTCAGTTTTTGTCTAATTAGAAACGAGCCTGTGTGGTTTAAAGCGAGAATTCTCCCATGAGGCCATGCTTCCTGCCATCAAGCCGCCCAGTCGAGGCACCCTCAGACGAAAATGATCAAGGAAAGGAAAACCGTGCAGTAATCCAGGGAAATCTGTTCCTGATTACCGGGAGTTCTGCGGGTTTCCAATGGCAGTGAATGTAGTGAATGCCAAGCATCTCAATTGACCTTTTTTTAATTTTACATTTTTCTTTAAAGAGAGATCTTGAATCGACAATCAAAACGACAACTCCCAGCATTCACAGAAAGGCTTCTGACCGATGAAAGGAGAGACGTTACACTTTAAAAAAAAATATTCGTTCACGGTGTTGCGTTTGCAAAGATAATCCAGAGGCCGTATGTAGAACTCAACTCATGTTGCTTTTTATGGCTGATGCAACAACACTCTTACAGGCAAAAGCAATCGAATACCTATATCCAATGTCAGACATAATATAACGATAACAGCACTATCAAACTTCATGTGCTCAGGCCAAGGCAATCGAGTACCTATCCCCAATGTCAGACATAACACACGGGATGTGGGCGTCGCTGGCATGTATTGCCCGTCCCTCGTCACCCTCGAGAAGGTGGCGGTGAGCCGCCTCCTTGAACCGCAGACGGGCAGCTGAGAGTCAACCACATTGCTGTGGGTCTGGAGTCACATCTCGGCCAGACCGGGTAAGGACGGCAGGATTTCCTTCCTGTTAAGTGAACCAGACGGGTTTTTACGACAATCTGGTAGTTTCATGGTCACCATTCCCCACACCAGCTTTTTATTCCAGATTTTTATTTAATTAACTGAAATATAAATTCCTCCAGCTGACGTGGTGGGATTTGAACTCACGTTTCCGGATCCTTAGTCCAGGCTCCTGGATTGCCAGCCCAGTGACATAACTGTTGGCCTGACAACCCTGACATCTAGATTTTATTGGAATGTGGGCCTTCAAGTTCCACTCAAGAGGCCACTTTTAATTTCCTTCGTGCAAAGAGGAACAGGACTCATAGATACATAGAAACATAGAAGATAGGAGCAGGAGTAGGCCATTCGGCCCCTCGAGCCTGCTCCGCCATTCAATGAGATCATGGCTGATCATCCAAATTCAGTACCCTGTCCCTGCCTTCGCCCCATATCCCTTGATCCCTTTAGCCTTAAGAAATATATCTAACTCCTTCTTGAATATATTTAATGAATTGGCCTCCACCGCCTTCTGTGGTAGAGAATTCCACAGGTTCCCCACTCTCTGGGTGAAGAAATTCCTCCTCATCTCTGTCCTAAATGTCTTACCCCTTATCCTTAGACTGTGACCCCTGGTTCTGGACTCCCCCCGCCATCGGGAACATCCTTCCTGCATCTGGTCTGTCTAGTCCTGTTAGAATTTTATAAGTTTCAATGAGATCCCCTCTCATTCTTCTAAACCCCAGCGAGTATAAGCCCAATCGACCCAATCTCTCTTCATACGTCATTCCTGCCATCCCAGGTATCAGTCTAGTGAATCTTCGCTGCACTCCCTCCATGGCAAGAACATCCTTCCTCAGATAAGGTGACCAAAACTGCACACAATACTCAAGGTGTGGTCTCACCAAGGCCCTGTACAACTGCAGCAAGACATCCTTGCTCCTGTACTCGAATCCTCTCACAACGAAGGCCAACATACCATTTGCCTTCTTAACCGCCTGCTGGACCTGCATGCTTACCTTCAGCGACTGGTGCACAAGGACACCCAGGTCCCGTTGCACTTCCCCTTCTCCCAATCTATTGCCATTCAGGTAATAATCTGCCTTCCAGTTTTTGCCACCAAAGTGGATAACCTCGCATTTATCCTGCATCTGCCCAATCACCCAACCTGTCCAAATCATACTGGAGTTTCTCGGCATCCTCCTCACAGCACACACGCCCACCCAGCTTTCCAAACTGTACAGCCCTGCCAACTACATTGTTCTGACTAAAGCTTGCATTGCTATAGGTTTAATGCCTTTGTTACCTCCAGACTCGAGCACTCCAACGCACTCCTGGCTGCCCTCCCACATTCTACCCTATGTAAACTTGAGGTCATCCAAATCTCTGCTGCCCCCGTGTCCTAACTCGCACCGAGTCCCATTCACCCATCACCCCTCCTGTGCTCGCTGACCTACATTGGCTCCCGGTCTGGCAACGCCTCGATTTTAAGATTCTCATCCTTGTTTTCAAATCCCTCCATGGGCTCGACCCCCTCACTACCTCTGTAATGTCCTCCAGCCCCACAACCCCCCCCGAGATCTCCGCGCTCCTCCAATTCTGACATCTTGAGCATCCCCCGATTTCCATCGCTCCGCCATTGGCGGCCGTGCCTTCAGCTGCCTGGGCCCTAAGCTCTGGAATTCCCTCCCTAAACCTCTCCGCCTCTCTCTCCTCCTTTAGGACGCTCCTTAAAATCCGTCATCCCACTTGGGTGGGCGTAAAAGATTCCACGGCGCTTTTTCAAAGAAGAGCAGGGGGAGTTCTCCCCGGTGTCCTGGTCAACATTTATCCCTCAACCAACATCACTCAAACAGATGATCTGGTCATTTATTCTCCGTTCCCCAGCCACTGACTCCATCCCTCTCCTTAACATCTGTCTGAGGCTGAACCACACTGTTCGCAACCTTGGTGTCATATTTGACCCTGAAATGAGCTTCCGACCACATCTCCACAGCATAACTAAGACCGCCTACTTCCACCTCCGTAACATCGCCCGTCTCCGCCCCGTCTCAGCTCATCCGCTGCTGAAACCCTCGTACGTGCCTTTGTTATCTCTAGACTTGACTATTCCAACGCACTCCAGGCCGGCCTCCCACATTCCACCCTACGTAAACTTGAGGTCATCGAAACCTCTGCTGCCCCGTGTCCTAACTCACACCCAGTCCCGTTCACCCACCACCCCTTGTGCTCGCTGACCCACATTGGCTCCCGGTCCGGCAACGCCTCGATTTCAAAATTCTCACCCTTGTTTTCAAATCCCTCCATGGCCTCACCCCTCCCTATCTCTGTAATCTCCTCCAGCCCCACAACCCCCCTCAACCCCCGAGATATCTGCGCTCCTCTAATTCTGCCCTCTTGAGCATCCCTGATTATAATCACTCCACCATTGGTGGCCGTGCCTTTTGTTGCCTGGGCCCTAAGCTCTGGAATTCCCTGCCTAAACCTCTCCGCCTCGCTACCTCTCTTTCCTCCTTTAAGACGCTCCTTAAAACCTACCTCTTTGACCAAGCTTTTGGTCACCTGCCCTAATTTATCCTTATGTGGATCGGTGCCAAATTTTATGTCTTATAATACTCCTGTGCAGCGCCTCGGGACGTTTTACTACGTTAAAGGCGCTATATAAATACAAGTTGTTGTTGTTGTTGTTTATTTCTTTGCTGTTTGTGGGAGCTTGCTGTGCGCAAATTGGCTGCCGCGTTTCCTAAATTACAACAGTGACTACACTTGAAAAAAGTACTTCATTGGCTGTAAAGTGCTTTGGGACGTCCTGAGGTGGTGAAAGGCGCTAGAGAAATGCGAGTCGTTCTGCTTTCTCACCCCAGCCAAAGAAAGATTGGAAGAGGGACTGAACAACAACCTTTGGGAGACGGGAGTAGCTGGGGCAACAGGTGGTAATAAAACCAAAGAAACAAATAATAATTGCTGGGATTAACAGATAGATCTCCAGCACATCTCTCTCTATTCTAACTTAATGATGATAAACCCCCATTTCATCTTTGAGCTTCTGTCTTCCTTATCTGAGGAAGGATGTTCTTGCCATGGAGGGAGTGCAGCGAAGATACACCAGACTGATACCTGCCCGATCCCCATATCCCTCGATTCCCCTAGAGTCCAAAAATCTATCGATCTCAGCCTTGAATATACTCAACGACTGAGCCTCCACAGCCCTCTGGGGTAGAGAATTCCAAAATTCACCGCCCTCTGAGTGAAGAAATTCCTCCTCATCTCGGTCTTAAATGGCCGACCCCTTATCCTGAGACTATGCCCCCTAGTTCTAGACTCTCCAGCCAGGGGAAACAACCTCTCTGCATCTACCCTGTCAATCTCCCCTCAGAATCTGATATGTTTCAATGAGATCACCTCTCATTCTTCTAAACTCCAGAGAGTATCGGCCCATTCTACTCAATCTCTCCTCATAGGACAGCCCTCTCATCCCAGGAATCAATCTAGTGAACCTTCGTTGCACCGCCTCCGAGGCAAGTATATCCTTCCTTAGATAAGGAGACCAGAACTGTGCACAGTACTCCAGGTGTGGTCTCACCAGGGCCCTGTACAATTGTAGCAAGACTTCCTCACTCTTATACTCCAACCCCCTGTAATAAAGGCCAACATGACATTTGCCTTCCTTATTGCTTGCTGTACCTGCATGCTAGCTTTCTGTGTTTCTTGCACGAGGACACCCAAATCTCTCTCAACACCAACATTTGAAAGTTTCTCACCATTTAAAACATATTGGGGGAGAAATTCGGTTGGTAGCGCCAGCAATTAGCGCCTAAAGAGGCCGAGAAGTGGAGCGCTAACCAACTAGCACCCGGGCGCAGCAAACCCTGCGCCTCTTCCCATATTGAGTGGACTTTTAGCGCCGGCGCTAAATCTTAGCGCCCGCTCACGGGCGCAGGCAGGTCATGACGTCATTTCAGTGTGCAATGCCTTTTTGGCGCCCCGGACCGGAAATTCAGTGGCGCCCCCCTCCGTTCCGCCTGGCGCTAATAAGGACAGCTTACCTGGAACGTTCCCCAGTCGCTCTCAGGCTGGGGGGGCGTCCTTTAAAGGGGACTGCACTGGTATAAAAGCGGCAGCCATTTTGGGAGCACAACTTCTTCGAGAGTTTCACAGAGTTGCTGAGCTGCACTCTGAGAGCCATTTCACCAGTGAGCCAGCGCTGGCAGAGGAACTTCAGCCTTCTGACCATCACCTTGCTGCTGGTGAGCATTTACAACGGGAAAACTTTCTTGTGCGCTATTATTATGGGGGCTGTATTGGAGGGGAACGTCCTGCTGCTGAATCATCTGGAAAGGGCACTGAGACGCAGGGGGAGAGGGGCAGGCATGGCCAGACGGAGGAGAACCAACAGACGTCGCCACATCAGACCTTACGCTGCCAGGGTTTTCCGACAGCAGTTTTCCTACATGAACATGTCAGAGGAGCAGTGTCTCAGAAGGCTGTGCTTCAGAAAGGAGGTGGTGACTGAGCTGTGCCACCTGCTTCAGCCAGTTCTGCAGCCTCAGATAAGGTGCAGGACATCTCTGTCAGTGGCTGTCAAGATGACTGTTGCCCTGAACTTCTACGCGAGCGGCTCCTTTCAGGCCACAACTGGGGACATAGCCAACATATCACAGTTTGTGGTGCATTGCTGCATCCGTCAAGTAACTGATGCCCTGTTTAAAAGGAGGCGGCAGTACATCTCCTCCCCTATGACACTGGACAAGCAGCGGGAGCGCGCAGAAGGCTTCGCAGCAATAGCGGACTTCCCCATGGTGCAGGGTGCCATTGACTGCACGCACGTGGCTTTGCGGGCGCCTGTATTGAATCCGGAGGAGTTCCGCAACCGCAAGGGGTTCCATTCCTTGAATTTGCAGCTGGTCTGTGACCACCGACAGCTGATCCTCGCAGTCAATGCGCAGTTCCCAGGCAGCAGCCACGACGCCTTCATCCTGCGCCAGACTTCAGTTGCAGACCTTTTCGAGGCCCCGGCTCACCCAGGAGGCTGGCTTCTCGGGGACAAGGGCTATCCTCTGTGCCCATGGCTGATGACCCCGCTCCGTTCGCCCAGCACCCCTGCTGAAGAGCGCTACAATGTGAGCCATCAGGCAACGAGGAACATTGTGGAGCACACAATCAGCGTGCTGAAGCAACGGTTCCGCTGTCTGGACCATTCCGGAGGCGCCCTGCAGTACTCACCTGAGCGAGTCTCCCACTTCGTGGTTGTATGTTGCATGCTGCATAGCCTCGCCATCCTACGCACCCAGCCAATGCCACCAGCCATCGAAGCACCAGCGGAGGAGGAGGAGGAGGAGGAGGAGGAGGACGACCAAGACAGGAGGGAGGCACAAACTGGAAGGGCCGTCCGTCAGAGGCTGATCAGAAGTCGCTTCTAGGCCCCTCTCACGGAATGCTTGGTGCCATTCGAAGAGCAGGAATGGAACCGTTCTGATAACCCAAAGCCTATGAAGGGCAATATGAATGTAAATAGCAGACATGGCCAATGTCAATAAAAACATTTGTTTATTTTGCAAAATGTGCTTCCTTCCAACATGACAAAGCAATGGCAACAGAAAGCAAAACTAACACTCTAACACATAAGTACCTCGCACACCCGGGAGACTATCCAAAACATAACTAACATTCAGACCAGGTGGCTCGCACACCCGGGAGACTATCCAAAACATAACTAACATTCAGACCAGGTGGCTCGCACACCCGGGAGACTATCCAAAACATAACTAACATTCAGACAAGCATCCACGGCCTTGATTTCTACAAATAAGACGTCTCAGCAGCACCTTCTACTCTTTCCCCCTTCATGGTGATCTACTTCTCTTGCGAGATCGGCCCCTTCCCTCCCTGCAGCTCCTCCGTAATGGGACCCCAGTGGCTGCATCAAGGCTGGGGGAGGCCTGCTGACTGTCCGAAAGCGCAGATGCCCCTGAGGGACGGCCTGGATGACCTCTGGGCTTGGAGGGCCCGGTTGCTGACTGCTCCAACTGTGCATGGGTGGAAGCAGTCTGTCCTGCAGGTGGTGGCAGCTGCAGTGGAGATGTGCCAGCGGTGGCATCAGGAATGCTGTCATCCTGAGAGCGGACACCTGCTCTGTGGTCGGCCGACACACTGGCACTCTGACGGGACAGCACCACAGCATGCGCACCAATCGGCTGGTCCACAGATTGCTGGCCTGCTGTGGTGCTGCAAGGGCCCCGGGTAATCCTGCCTGATCCAGCGAGGGTGGCAGCAGTCAGTGGTCACGTGGCCTCAATCTGCGTCTGCATGAGACCAGCGAGTGACTGCGTGGCAGCACTCAGCACTTGCGTGGCAGGTGCCAGTGCTTCGGTGAAGCCCTGGACAGTCCTTTCCAGTGCTTCGGTGAAGGCCGGGACAGTCCTTTCCAGTGCTTCGGTGAAGCCCGGGACAGTCCCGAAGCCCTGGACAGTCCTTTCCAGTGATGTCCCGATGCCCTGGACAGTCCTTGCCTGTGCTGCCCCGAAGTCCTGCGCACTCCTTGCCTGTGCTGCCCCGAAGTCCTGCGCACTCCTTGCCTGTGCTGCCCCGAAGTCCTGCGCACTCCTTGCCTGTGCTGCCCCGAAGACCTGCGCACTCCTTGCCTGTGCTGCGCCGAAGTCTTGGACACTCCTTGCCAGTGTCTCGATGGATTCAGGCATCCTTGCCACTGCAGCCATGAGCTCAGTGTGCCTGAGCCCAGCCTGGGCGCTCATTTCTGCGAGGGCACGCACCTCTTCTGCGCTCTGTGCAGTAGTACTCGTGGCCTGACTCGCCCTCCGGGGAGACGGCCCCCGAGCTTCCCTACCCCCCTCGCATTGCTGCAGGCCGCTGGGTCCTGGAGCTGGATCCTCCTCAGACCATTCCTGTAGTGTATGTAACCTGTACCACCTTAAGAGGATACCTTAAGGTGATGGACTACTTTTTGAGGGTCCTGTACATTGTAGTACCGGTGGTGACCACACCGGTATATAAACCCTGCGGAGCAAAGTGTATCCCAGTTCAGCCCTGACACTCAATCACTAAAGACCTGTTTAATTATTTCTGTAGTCTGTGTCCTGTTATTCAGCATAACTACATTTGAAAACACAGACTCAACAGTGACGACGAGTCTGATCTTACCTAGCGGCAGTTGCATCAAAGGAAGCTTCGTCCTCTGAAACGGGCGTCGAACAAGGACATCCACCCTCAACATCCTGCTGGGCACTGCATCGCACGGGAGGCCATCGGGAACCCGGGTTGGTTTCTGGCCACGAAGTCAAACATCAGTGAACATCCCTTCGACGACAGCGGCGGGTAAGCCCGATCGAGCGGCACGGGAGGGAAGTCGGCCGAGTTGTCAGTAAGAGAAGGGGAGGGAAATGACGAAAAGGGCGGAGAACACGACTGCAGCCGGTGTCAGGGGCCGGACTGCAATCGGGGCAGAGACGCGCAGCAGCCAGGAAAGCGTTTATGACCACAAGGACCGCGGGAGCGGCGGGGAACAAGAGCAGCAATGTAGGAGAAAATAAAGGACCGCTGGGAGGCGTAAACGGCAACAGCGCGGGAATCACCATTTTGAGTCGGCGGGGGAAGAAGACAAGCGCGGGAAAAGCCGCCAGGCGCGGGAAGCCGCCATTTTGAAAAAAATAAATAAATAAATAAAATAAAATAATAATCATATCCGAAGGCAAGGAAACTCAACAAGGATGCCAAAAATGGGTAACATCACTGCTTTTGATAACGATGTGGAAGATTGGGCCACTTATGTGGAACGCATCGAAGTTTACTGTACAACGAATGAGGTACCGGAGGATAAGAAAGCACTAACCCTATTAAACTCGATGGGTGCGAAGACGTACGGGTTATTAAGGAACCTTGTAACACCAGATAAACTGGTAGGGAAGAATTTCGCGGATATTGTTACTATCCTGCAAGAGCATTTAAACCCCACGCCGCTGCTGATAGCGGAACGATTTAAATCCTACAAAAGAATTCAACTTAAAGAAGAAAGCAACGCTGAATTCCTAACTGAACTGCGCAAGTTATCAAAGTACTGTCAGTTCGGTACAGGACTAGCAGACGCACTGAGAGATAAGTTTGTGTGTGGGCTCCTAAGGGAAGGAACCCAGAAGCGACTGCTAGAGGAAAAGGACCTTACGCTGGACAAAGCTTTCAGCATTGCAGCATCGCACGAGGCAGCAGCACGAGGCGCTGCAGAGATACAGCAAAGGCCATTGGAATTCAGCACCAATGAAATGGCATTGGGCGCAGTAAAGTGCTATCGTTGCGGAAGGACAACGCATGACCAGAACCAGTGCTGGTTCAAAGATAAAGAATGCAGGCAATGTGGCAAACTTGGTCACATAGCGAGAGTATGCCAGTCAGGAAAGAAGACCAGCAGCAAAAAGTCGCCGCAGGAGAAGTACAAAAAAATACACAAGGTGACAGAGAACAGTTCGGATGAACAGAAGATGGATTCAGACTCCAGCAGTAAGGAACTGGGGTGTCTAAAAATACATAATGTGGGTAACACAGCAGACCACCAGACTATCTGGGTTATGCTTCGGATAGCAGGAGTCCAAGTGAAGATGGAATTGGACACTGGATCGGCATTGACGGTCATGAATAAGCAAGATTACAAAAGGTTATTCTCACACATTCCCCTGAGGGATACGGAGATTGTATTGAAAACATACACGGGGCAAATAGTATACCCCAAAGGAAAGATAAAAGTAAATGTGGTCTACAATGGTAAAGAAAGTCAGAAAATGGACTTGTATGTGTTACCTGATGGAGGTCCGCCACTACTGGGACGGGAATGGATCCGGAGAATAAATGTGGACTGGCATTCCATACAAGCACTGACTGTAGATGCCTGTAAGGAGGATGACGTCAAACCTAAACGACTGTCCAAAATCTTAGACAATGCTAAGGAGGTGTTCCAACAGGGACTGGGAACACTGAAAGGAATTACGGCAAACATCAAAGTTGAAGAACATGCAAACCCAAAATTTTTCAAAGCCAGACCGGTACCTTATGCGATATGACCTGCTGTGGAAGCAGAGCTGGAAGGGCTAGAACGTTCAGGGGTACTGTCCAAGGTGGACTGGAGCGAGTGGGCCACACCCATTGTTCCTGTCATGAAGCGTTCATTGAGCAACAAGCCAGGGGAACCTGGGAAGGTTCGCATCTGTGGCGATTTCAAGATCACTGTTAATCCGGTTCTTCACACGGTGCAATATCCGCTTCCGCTGATTGAAGATATCTTCGCTTCGCTGTCTGGCGGGAAACACTTCACCAAGATAAACCTGGCGCAGGCGTACCTACAGATGGAAGTTGATGAAGCGTCACGCCAGTATCTCACGATCAACACATATAAGGGCTTATATCGGTATAATAGACTGGTTTTTGGAGTGGCATCGGCTCCAGCGATTTGGCAAAGGGCCATGGAGCAGGTATTGCAGGGAATCCCAGGCACACAATGCTACCTGGACGACATCCTGATTACAGGAGATGATGATAAGGATCACCTCGCGAATTTGGAGCAGGTGCTCATCAGATTGAAAGAATATGGGCTCAGAGTTAATCGCCAGAAATGTGAGTTCTTTCAAAAGCGAATCTCGTACTGCGGCCACGTCATTGACCAGGAGGGGCTCCATAAGTCACCTGACAAGATCGAAGCTGTTGTGAAAGCTCCCGCTCCGGAAAATGTATCCCAGTTGAGGTCGTTCCTCGGGTTGGTTAACTATTACCACAAGTTTCTTCCAAATTTATCCACGGTGTTACACCCGCTAAACACCCTTTTACAAATGGGAATACCATGGAAGTGGAGCGATGATTGTAAACGGGCTTTTCAAAAGAGCAAGGCACTGATCACCTCTAAGGAAGTGTTGGCTCACTTTAACCCAACGCTGCCTATTCGCTTAGCTTGTGATGCTTCTCCATATGGTATCGGGGCAGTGCTCTCACATAAGTTTCCAAATGGCTTGGAAAGGCCAGTCGCGTTCGCATCCAGATCATTGACCTCCGCTGAGCGCAACTATGCTCAGATAGATAGGGAGGCTCTCAGCCTCGTGTGGGAAGTTAAGAAATTTAACCATTACCTGCAAGGCCAAAAGTTTACGCTGCTGACAGATCACCAGCCGTTGGTTTCCATCTTCAACTCTAAGAAGGGTGTTCTGGTAATGACGGCGCAGAGGCTTCAGAGATGGTCCCTTTTCCTAGGGGCACATCAATATGATATTGAATTCAAAGGTACAAAGCAACATGGTAATGCTGATGGGCTGTCGCGCCTGCCACTACCTACAGCGGAAGAGGCACCGGCAGTTGACCCTGTCGAGATATTTCACTCGACCATCATCGAATGCTTACCAGTCACCAATGCGGGTATTGAGAGAGAGACCCAAAACGACCCGACACTGTCTCGGGTCTACGACTTGACAGTGAAGGGATGGCCAGCACATGGCGAACCACTGTTACCAGCATTCTCAGCCAGACGAGAACAGCTGTCCGTATGTCAAGGAACATTGATGTATGGAACAAGGGTGATTATTCCTCCTAAATTAAGGGAGAGAGTTCTGAAAGAATTGCATGAAGGTCATCTGGGGGGAGTCAAGATGAAAGGCCTTGCTAGGGCTTATGTGTGGTGGCCAGGTATCGACAAACAAATAGAGGATCTGACTAAAAGCTGCTCAGGGTGCCAGAAAGTTCAAAATGCACCTCCAATTGCACCGCTGCATCCGTGGGAATGGCCTTCAGCCCCATGGCAACATGTGCATATCGACTTTGCAGGTCCATTCATGGATTCCATGTTTTTGATAGCAGTAGACGCACATTCTAAATGGCCAGAAGTGATTAAGATGTCGACCACTACCTCTGAGAAGACGATCGCAGTTCTAAGAACCATATTTGCAAGGAATGGCTTGCCGGAACAAATATGTTCAGACAACGGACCACAGTTCGTGTCAGAAGAATTCCAGAAATTCATGAAAAGGAATGGGGTGAAACACTATACATCTGCCCCATATCATCCGGCTACAAATGGGTTGGCCGAGAGATTTGTACAAACGTTCAAAAAGGCGATAAAGGCCATGAGCGAAGACCATATTCCGATACAACACAAGGTGGACAATTTCCTGATGGCGTATCAAAACGCCACGCATGCAGTGACAAATCAAAGCCCTGCCATAATGTTCTATAACAGGAGGTTGCGGTCCCAGTTGGATTTGTTAAAACCTAATGTGCGAAGGGAAGTCGAAAACAAGCAATTCCAGCATGTAAATAACAAGGCCACTCGTAGTTTCGAAATAGGACAACCAGTGTTGGCCAGGGACTATAGGGATGATAAATGGCAATCCGGAACAATTCGTGCCCGACAAGGACCCTTGATGTACACGGTAGACGTTGGAGAGAACATAATACGACGTCATGCTGACCAACTTGTGGAATCGAGAACAAGGGTCGACCCCATGTCTACGGCAGAGACACCAGTTGAAGAATTTATTGAGCCTGTAGCATCTACCTCAGACTCGAACGTACATGATGATGTTCAATCCATAGGAGAGCAAATGGATGAGTCATCCCAGCAACGAGAACCAGAGACCCCTGAAAGGCGCTATCCGGCCCGGATCAGGAGGCCTCCTCAGAGACTGAATCTTTGAACAGTTTTGTGTGAAAATTGTATATATGTTATCCATGTAATGTTTAATTTGGGGTGTACACTGTTAAGCTAAAAGGGGAGGAATTGTAGTGTATGTAACCTGTACCACCTTAAGAGGATACCTTAAGGTGATGGACTACTTTTTGATGGCTCCTGTACATTGTAGTACCGGTGGTGACCACACCGGTATATAAACCCTGCGGAGCAAAGTGTATCCCAGTTCAGCCCTGACCCTCAATCACTAAAGACCTGTTTAAGTATTTCTGTAGTCTGTGTCCTGTTATTCAGCATAACTACATTTGAAAACACAGACTCAACAATTCCCCCCCACTCCCCTCCAGGGAAGGAGTCTCCCCAGTCTGCAGATGGGCTGGCTCGCCTGAGGGTGGTACGGATGGTCCGGCTTCCTCCTGCTCGTCGCCTCCGGAGTCAGTGGCTGTGGCAGCTTGAGGGCCCGCATCCCGAGCTGGTGATGCAGCATCTGAAAGCAGGGAGGTTGAAGAGTGGCTTTAGCAAAAGGACAGGGTGGCAGCAAGGGATGCATGAGTGCTGCAATGCTCTGACTTGCATGCTGGTGGGGGGAACAAGTGGAAGGAGAGAGTTCAAAAAGGTGATGACCTTACCATCACTGTGCACAATGGGGCCGGCAGCTCCAGTGGTGGCAGGACCAATCATCCGGCTTCCAACAATCTGGTGGACTCGTTCCTCCAGGTCCGTGAGTGTCTGCAGGTGAGGCCGACCTCCTCCGGTACGAAGCTGCTCCCTCCGGTTCCTGGCCAGCTTGGCCTGCAAGAGAAAGGACGGGAAGTGATGATACATTATGCCCTGAGCTGACATCACATGCCCCCCATGGTAGAATAGCCCTTACATTATGCCCTGAGCTGACATCACATGCCCCCCATGGTAGAATAGCCCTTACATTATGCCCTGAGCTGACATCACATGCCCCCCATGGTAGAATAGCCCTTACATTATACCCTGAGCTGACATCACATGCCCCCCATGGTAGAATAGCCCATACATTATGCCCTGAGCAGAATGTGCGTGTGTGTTTCCAGAAAGGGCCATGTGTGCTGGCTGACAGATGGCCATTGGGGCTTCGCGCACCCTCTGGCCATAAAGTCAGGTGCAGACGGAGGGATGAAGAAGATGGCGAAAAAGGCACTCACCCTGACGACCCGAGTGAGGTCTTTGAACTTCTTCCTGCATTGCACAGGAGTCCTGGCCACGATGCTGCTGGAGGCGACTCTTTGACAAACTTCCCTCCAAGCTCTGCGGTACTCGCTCTGATGAGGCCTCCTGCCATTGTCGGGGTACAGCACAGCTCGCCAGCGCTCCACTGTGCCAACCAAAGCATCAAATGCCCCATCGGTAAAGCGTTCTGCTCTCTGCCTCACCCTCTCCATCTGTTGAAAGTTTGGAAAGCCACAGAATGCACAGCGCCGATTTTGAGGCCTACAAGGCGCAGAGTGTGGCTGCTGCTCCTAATTGACCCGCCCCTTTAAGAGCTGGCCGGCGCCAGCATGTCTCGGGGAAATCGATTATTGACAGCACCTGCGCTGCGCCCGGCCGCCGAGAAATTGAGTAGCACCGCCGGGTTAGCGCCTTAAGAGTCCCGTGCAGCGCCTGATTTTACGCTGCAATCACCTTGAGGGGCGCAGCAACCCAATATCGCTCAAGGTGGCGATAAGTTGCGCCTGGCGATAAAATTTGCGCAGCACCAATTCTAGCGCCCCAAACGGGGCTATACCCAATTTCTCCCCCATTCTGTTTTTTTATTCTTCCTACCATTCTATGCAAGATTGTCCTCTTATTCCATCCGAGGAATTCTCCGAAACGAGGACGATAAACCACAACAGCAATCAGGAACAGGACGATTTAAGAGATACAGTAGAGGTACAATCCTGGACTCAGATCAATAAATATTTCACCTAAAATTGCAAAAAATCACACCACTTCCCCTTGGCTCCAACTGAACAGGAACTTAATGGGTCACATCGCTTTGTTGTAATGGACTCATTGACCCCGTCTTCATAGAATTGCGATGGAATGAACCGTTTTCTATTTACTTCCATTGTGTGGATTTCCGCTGGAGCAAAACCACATCTTATTCAGTATTCAGTGAAAGTAGCATTTCAACGGGACACATTGCAGAAGCGAGCGTGCATAAGAGTGCACCAGAAAGCAGAGTCAGAGTAAGGAGAAATGACAAGATAAAATTAAAGGCTCTTTATCTGAATGCACGCAGCATTCGAAACAAGATAGATGAGTTGACGGCACAAATAGAAATAAATGGGTATGATCTGACAGCCATTACGGAGACGTGGTTGCAAGGTGACCAAGGCTGGGAACTGAATATCCAGGGGTATTTGACATTTCGGAAGGATAGGCAGAAAGAAAAAGGAGGTGGGGTACGGCAAGTAATTAGGAAGGCTAATGGAATGTTGGCCTTTATTGCAAGGTGTGGAGATGCCGGAGTTGGACTGGGGTGGACAAATGTAAGAAGTCACACAACACCAGGTTATAGTCCAACAGCTTTATTTGAAATCACAAGCTTTCGGAGCGCTGCTCCTTCGTCAGGTGAAGTTCTCCACTTCACCTGACGAAGGAGCAACGCTCCGAAAGCTTGTGATTTCAAATAAAGCTGTTGGACTATAACCTGGTGTTGTGTGACTTCTTACATTTATTGCAAGGGGAATGGAGTATAAAAGTAGGGAAGTTTTGATGCCACTGTACAGGGCGCTGGTGAGACCACACCTGGAGTACTGCGTACAGTTTTGGTCTCCTTATTTAAGGAGGGATATACTTGCATTGGAGGCAGTTCAGAGAAGGTTCACGAGGTTGATTCCTGGGATGAAGGGGTTGTCTTATGACGAAAGGTTGAGCAGGTTGGGCCTATACTCATTGGAATTTAGAAGAATGAGAGGTGATCTTATCGAAACATATAAGATTCTGAGGGGGCTTGACAGGGTAGATGCAGAGAGGATGTTTCCCCTTGTGGGGGAATCTAGAACGAGGGGGCATAGCTTCAGGATAGGGGGTCGCCCATTTAAGACTGAGATGAGGAGGAATTTCTTCTCTCAGAGGATCGTGAATCTTTGGAATTCTCTACCCCGGAGAGCTGTGGAGGCGGAGTCAGTGAATATATTCAAGGCGGGGATTGACAGACAAGGGAGTCAAGGGGAGAGAGCGGGAAAGTGGTGTGAGGCCAAGATTGGATCAGTCATGATCTTATAGAATGGCGGAGCGGGCTAGAGGGGCCGATTGGCCGACTCCTGCACCTGTTTCTTATGTTTGTCATACACCTCCACTGCATGCAGTTACTCTGCATCAAGCACTGGACAGTCGTAAAATACGCCAGCAGCGCTTTTTTTTTTACTTGCCCCCGGACTGGGCGCGCCTCGACTGGACAGCAGGCAGGCAGGTGCCAACTCCCATTAAAATCCAGGGACCAATGCCAGGCGCAGCTTCTGAAACCTGAGTCAGTGACACAGGCCGCGAGAAGGCGAGAACGGAGCCGGAATGGCAGATCAGCAAGAGGCGTGAGATGTTTTTTTTTCCCCATCACCCTTCAGCTCCGACTAGAAATTGCGCAGCAGCTTGCCGGGCGTGCCCCAGCTGGTACACGGCGCGGCTGAGGGTAAACGGAGGTGGTCTGGGGCCTTGGTGAGCGGCGGGACCAACACTCTATCTCCGTAACCCAACGAGATATAAGGACTGGGAAAGAAACAGAGGAACGGCGGGAGAAGGAAATCGGGCGAATCAGAGTCAAATCAGGGACAGAAAGAGAAATAAGGAGAGAGAGAGAGAGCCAAAGAGACAGAAAAAAAAAGTAAGAAAGACAATTCAATACTTTAAAATTTGTTGGGGGGGAAAAATTACAGGTGATCAGCGCGAAATCTCGCGAAATTGACCAGTCATTTTGCAGCGGCGCTAAACACTACCGCCACGCTCTCCTGCACCCGCAGATCGTGACGTCAGTCAAGCGTGCAATGCCCCGGACGCGCCCCGGACCAGATATTGAGTTGCGCCCCCTGCCTTAGCACCTGCTGCTAGGAATGACAGGTAGAGGGGAACGTTTTCATGTGGGGAAGGGGCTGGGGAAGCACTATTTAAAGGCGGCCGCTTCCTGCCTTTTCTTGTCGGCAAAGTTTTTGGTTTTAACGCTGCCCTAAGGAGTTTTGGCCCTCAGCACCACTTTTGAGGTTCCTAAGCGCCGAGCTCTTTCCTTGGGCCTATCCATTAGTGCTTCCAACACAATTACGTTCGAGGTTCTCTCCAGGCCAAGATTCAAGGCTGCAACGAGCAGGGAGTGACTGGCCAGCAAGATGGCCCCTCCCCTTTAAGAACTGGATGGCGCCAGTCTGTCTGGCTTCCATGGTAACGGTCATCGCCTGATCTTCGGTAGTGTTCTGAGGTAGCGCCTCGCTCCCTGACGTTTACGCCTTGAGAGAGGTGTGTAGCGCCTGATTTAGCGCTCAAATCACCTCCAGGGGGTGATAGAGGTGAATTTTGCAGTCAGAGGCGATAATTAGTGCCGGGCGCTAAACTTTGCGCCCGGCCGATATTAGCGGCCCAAACGGTGCGATACCGAATTTCTCCCCCGATATCTTTAAAATCTCCGACAACAATTCATTACCTGCAGGAATGAGATTGAACAGTTTAAATTGTTCCCTTTCTGGGCCGGAGAGATTGATTGGCATTGCATCAACAATTACCACGGTGTTAAAAAAGCACTTACATTGTTAAGTTCCAGCCCTAACTTTCCATGGCGAGTTTAACGGGCCGTTAAGGTACAAATTCAGCAAGCTCTTAAAAATAAGGGGAAGGCTAAGGGTGAGACGCTGTTTGTGCAGGGCAGTGTAAATCAACCCGGCTAGTTTCTGGAGGTTCGCGACTCACGGCGTATCTCTTCATCCCCTGAACTCGCTGGCCGATTTCTGCATTAATAAGGGCGTGCGCCATTAACACGCCGACAATCTTTCAGCAAGATTCGGCCCGTGGTATTAAAACCAAGGTCTTTCCGAATAGACAGAAGACATTCTGATCTTTTATGCAAATGTGAGAATGGGGAATATTTTGTACGCAGGGCACTTCTTTAACACTGAATCATTCCTCTGGTTAGGACCATAGTTTATTTCAATTCAGACCCAGAACAATCGACTCTATCAAACGACTCATTCATTCTTCCAAGACACTTCGCATACCCTTCGCAAGACATATATATCAAAATCAAATCAAATCAACTTTTATTGTCATTGTTAGTGCACAAGTGCAGTACAACGAAATGTAGGCTTGCGGCTCCCGAGAGTGTACATTTAGATTAAGACATTTAAACATTTAACATTCATTTGGCTTGTAATACATTAACATAAACATAACCATAATAAAGTGCATTGGCAGAT
Source organism: Somniosus microcephalus (assembly GCF_052327205.1). NCBI lineage: Eukaryota > Metazoa > Chordata > Chondrichthyes > Squaliformes > Somniosidae > Somniosus > Somniosus microcephalus. The sequence goes on along the minus strand of NW_028225182.1, from coordinate 48,663,048 downwards.
GTGCAGGCTTTAGAGTTTATTTGTGGAGTTCAGTAGGATGACAGCCCTGGGAAAGAAGCTGTTCCTAAATCTGGTCGTACGGGTGCGAATGCATCTGTAGCGTCTCCCAGATGGCAGGAGGGTGAACAGACTGTGGCTGGGGTGGGTAGGGTCTTTGATGATGGACCGTGACCTCCGTAGACAGCGTTTCTGGTATATGTGCTCTATGGTCGGTAGCCGGGTGCCGGTAATGCGTTGGGCAGTTTTGACTACCCGCTGCAGGGCTTTCCGGTCATAGTAGCTACAGCTGCCATACCATACTGTGATACAGTTTGTCAGGATGCTCTCTATTGCGCAGCGGTAAAAGTTAGAGAGGATCAGGGGTGACAGGTTACATCTCTTCAGCCTCCTTAGGATATATAGGCACTGCTGGGCCTTCTTCACCAGAGAGGAGGTATTGAGGGACCAGGAGACGTCTTCCGTGATGTGGACTCCGAGGAACTTAAAGCTGTCCACCCTTTCCACCACAGCCCCATTGATGTGGATGGGGGTGTGACTTCCGCCTTTAGACTTCCTGAAGTCCACAATGATTTCTTTGGTTTTCTTGATGTTAAGGGCCAGGTTGTTATCGGCGCACCACTTCACGAGATGCTGGACCTCCTCCCTGTAGGCTGACTCATCGTTGTTGGTGATCTGGCCTACTACCGTGGTATCATCCGCAAACTTGATGATGAAGAATCTCCTTCAGCCCATTTGATCGCGTGCAGTATTGGCGTCAGCTCTGGCTCAGTGGGTGGCACTCTCGCCTCAGAGGCAGAAGGTCGTGGGTTCAAGTCCCACTCCAGAGACTCGAGCACAAAAATCTAGCCTGACACTCCAGTGCAGTACTGAGGGAGCGCCGCACTGTCGGAAGGGCAGTACTGAGTGTTATGTTCATTAATAACTGGACATTCTTATTATGAACACAGCTAGCTTCTAGCTAGTCATTTATTCAGTACACGTTCTCTAGGTACAGTATCTGTAGAGATGCTGCATGTGTGCTCCTGTGTGCAGGCTGCCATCTTGACTGTTGCCTTGTGGGTAGCCTAGCCTCATGGTTAATGTAGTCTTAATATATATATACAACTGGGTAGTGTAGTCTTATACATGCAGCTATATACAGCTCTACTGCTCCACCTAGTGTCCACCACAGAATGACATGTTATTGATCACTACACTGAGGGAGCGCCGCACTGTCAAAAGGGCAGTACTGAGGGAGCGCTGCACTGTCGGAGGGGCAGTGCTGAGGGAGCGCCGCACTGTCGGAGGGGCAGTACTGAGGGAGCGCCACACTGTCGGAGGGGCAGTACTGAGGAAGCGCCGCACTGTCGGAGGGGCAGTACTGAGGGAGCGTCGCACTGTCGGAGGGACAGTACTGAGGGAGCGCCGCACTGTCGGAGGGACAGTACTGAGGGAGCGACGCACTGTCGGAGGGGCAGTACTGAGGGAGCGCTGCACTGTCGGAGGGGCAGTACTGAGGGAGCGCCGCACTGTCGGAGGGGCAGTACTGAGGGAGCACCGCACTGTCAGAGGGGCAGTACTGAGGGAGCGTCGCACTGTCGGAGGGACAGTACTGAGGGAGCGCCGCACTGTCGGAGGGACAGTACTGAGGGAGCGACGCACTGTCGGAGGGGCAGTACTGAGGGAGCGCCGCACTGTCGGAGGGGCAGTACTGAGGGAGCGCCGCACTGTCGGAGGGGCAGTACTGAGGGAGCGCCGCACTGTCGGAGGGGCAGTACTGAGGGAGCGCCGCACTGTCGGAGGGGCAGTACTGAGGGAGCGCCGCACTGTCGGAGGGGCAGTACTGAGGGAACGCCGCACTGTCGGAGGGGCAGTACTGAGGGAGCGCCGCACTGTCGGAGGGGCAGTACTGAGGGAGCGCCGCACTGTCGGAGGGGCGGAACTGAGGAAGCACCGCACTGTCGGAGGGTCAGTACTGAGGGAGCGCCGCACTGTCGGTGGGGCAGTACTGAGGGAGCGCTGCACTGTCGGAGGGGCAGTGCTGAGGGAGCGCCGCAGTGTCAGAGGGGCAGTACTGAGGGAGCGCCGCACTGTCGGAGGGGCAGTACTAAGGGAGCGCCGCACTGTTGGAGGGACAATACTGAGGGAGCACCGCACTGTCGGAGGGGCAGTACTGAGGGAACGCCGCACTATCGGACTTCAAAAAGTACTTCATTGGCTGTAGCGCATTTTGAGACGTCCTGAGGTGGTGAAAGGCGTGGGAGAAATCTTTTTCTTTTAGGACTGAAGGTAAAGATGTTTAAATGCAATTCGAGCGAGGATTAAGTTTCCCTGAAATTCAAGCCACATTCTGTGCGCATCAATATATAATCCAGGTGATCTACTTACGTGCTTTGCTTCGCCAAATTATGTAAGGCAAGACCAATTAAACTAATGTCAGCTCACTGTCTCAAGTGAACAAAGCAGACAATCTGCTCCCCGCTACAAATCGGTTTCTTCTGACTCAAAGGATTTGGAACTCAAGATTTTTAATTCTTTGTGTCCTCTGTTGCTCCTCTCTGTCAGAAGCTCCCTGAGTTGAGATTCAATTTAAAGTACTGTATCTTTAGAGGTATCTCGAGAGGATACCTGTCATCTTGACAAGGTAAGGGATATTAATTTGTCATTTTGACCTGTCCTGATGATTCTGCGAGCTCTCCTGCTGTTAACCTGTATTGTGTGGGTGTGCTGTCATTATTAAAGAATGACTAGAAGCGCCCAGTGTCTGGTGGCCCAGTGGACAGCGCTCGTGCCCCGGTGTCGGGAGGTTGTGGGTTCATGTCCCATTGGAGCACAAAATACTAGAATGTTAACACTGGTAATACTGAATACCCAGTACAGCCCCTCTGACACTGCGGCGCTCCCTCAGTACTGCCCCTCCGACAGTGCAGCACTCCCTCAGTACTGCCCCTCCGACAGTGTGGCGCTCCCTCAGTACTGCCCCTCCGACAGTGCGGCGCTCCCTCAGTACTGCCCGTCCGACAGTGTGGCGCTCCCTCAGTACTGCCCCTCCGACAGTGCGGCGCTCCCTCAGTACTGCCCGTCCGACAGTGCGGCGCTTCCTCAGTATTGCCCCTCTGACAGTGCAGCGCTCCCTCAGTGCGGCGCTCCCTCAGTACTGCCCCTCCGACAGTGCGGCGCTCTCTCAGTACTGCCCCTCCGACAGTGAGGTGCTCCCTCAGTACTGCCCCTCGACAGTGCGGCGCTCTCTCAGTACTGCCCCTCCGACAGTGAGGTGCTCCCTCAGTACTGCCCCTCGACAGTGCGGCGCTCCCTCAGTACTGCCCCTCTGACGGTGTGGCGCTCCCTCAGTGCTGCCCCTCCGACAGTGCGGAGTGATTATCAGACAAAATTTGACACCGAGCCACATAAGGAGTTATTAGAACAGGTCACCAAATGATTGGCCAATGAGGTAGATTTTAAGGAGCGTCTTAAAGGAGGAAAGAGAGGCTTAGGGAGGGAATTCCAGAGATTGGGGCCCTGGCAGCTGAAGGCACGGCCACTTTCAAACCTTACATCAGTCTGTATCCATGTGTATATGTCCTTACAAGCGACAGGCGAGTCAGCGTAAACTACCTACGTAGAACAGCGACAGGCTGCATTGAAAACCGGGTTAATCCCCGGGATTCTCAAATACGTGGTGAGATTAAGAGGGGATCTGTCCCGCAGCATTCGGAGATGAAAACAAACAGGTGGAGGGAAGGCACGTGACCGATTTACACTTGGCAGTGAGACGGCAGGGGGAGAGCTACGAGTGAATAATTGATTCTTCCGTGGGGCGCTCCAGAGCAACTGCTGATGGCTCTAACTTCAGGGGGGTTGTACCTGAGGGCTGGATGGTTACTCGCAGGGTGACGTGCTCAGCCCGTCCTCACCTGGACAACGTGTAAGTACACGACCAGCAGTGGTCACTTCACAGCTATCGGGAACGAGGAACTGGCTAATCTCCCCCCGCCTTCCTAAGCCTGAGGCACGGAGGGTGTTGTGTCGAGCCTCCCACAGTCAACAACAACTTCTATTTATATAGCGCACTTTAACGTAGCAAAATGTCCCAGGGCGCTGTATTATATGACAAAATTTGACACTGATCCACATAAGGATAAATTAGGGCAGGTGTCCAAAAGCTTGGTCAAAGAGGTCGGTTTTAAGGAGCGTCTTAAAGGAGGAGAGAGAGGTAGCGAGGCGGAGAGGTTTAGGGAGGGAATTCCAGAGCTTAGGGCCCAGGCAACAGAAGGCACGGCCACCAATGGTGGAGCGATTATAATCAGGGATGATCAAGAGGGCTGAATTAGAGGAGCGCCGATATCTTGGGGGGTTGTGGGGCTGGAGGAGATTACAGAGATAGGGAGGGGGCGAGGCCATGGAGGGATTTGAAAACAAGGATGAGAATTTTGAAATCGAGGCGCTGCTTAACTGGGAGCCAGTGTAGGTCAGCGAGTACAGGGGGTGATGGGCGAACGGGACTTGGTGCGAGTTAGGACATGGGCAGCCGAGTTTTGGATGACCTCAAGTTTACGTAGGGTGGAATGTGGGAGGCCGGCCAGGAGTGCGTTGGAATAGTCAAGTCTAGAGGTAACAAAGGCATGGATGAGGGTTTCAGCAGCGGATGAGCTGAGGCAAGGGCGGAGGCAGGCGATGTTACGGAGGTGGAAAGAGGCGGTCTTTGTTATGCTGCGGATATGTGGTCGAAAACTCAAGCTGAAATCAGCCAACATCGTGCATTAATACATCTCCTGTAACCTCCTCCAGCCCTACAACCCTTCGAGATCTCTGCACTCCTCCAATTCTGGCCTCTTGTACACCCCCGATTTTAATCGCTCCACCATTGGTGGCCGTGCCTTCAGCTGCCTGGGCCCTAAACTCTGGAATTCCCTCCCTAAACCTCTCCGCCTCGCTACCTCTCTCTCCTCCTTTAAGACGCTCCTTAAAACTGACCTCTTTGACTCAGCTTTTGGTCACCTGTCCTAATTTATCCATATGTGGCTCAGTGTCAAATTTTGTTTGATAACACTCCTGTGAAGCGCCCTGGGAGGTTTTACTGCATTAAAGGTGCTGTATAAATGCAGGTTGTTGTTGTTTAACATAGTGAAATGTCCCAAAATGTCCTAGAGGCAAAAAACAGTTGCCAAGCAGAGCAAGGAGTTAGTGTCAGCTGTGGTTCAGTGGGTCGCACTCTCTCTCGTCTCTGAGTCAGAAGGTTGTGGGTTCAAGTCCCACTCCAGGGACTTGTGCACAAAAATCTAGCCCGACACTCCCAGTGCAGTACTGAGGGAGCGCTGCGCTGTCGGAGGGGCAGTACTGAGGGAGCACCGCGCTGTCGGAGGGGCAGTACTGAGGGAGCGCCGCACTGTTGGCGGGGCAGTACTGAGGGAGCGCTGCACTGTCGGAGGGGCAGTACTGAGGGAGTGCCGCACTGTCGGAGGGGCAATACTGAGGGAGCGCCGCACTGTCGGAGGGGCAGTACTGAGGGAGCACCGCACTGTCGGAGGGGCAATACTGAGGGAGCGCCGCACTGTCGGAGGGGCAATACTGAGGGAGCGCCGCACTGTCGGAGGGGCAGTACCGAGGGAGCACCGCACTGTCGGAGGGGCAGTACTGAGGGAGGGCCGCACTGTCGGAGGGGCAGTACTGAGGGAGCGCCACACTGTCGGAGGGGCAGTACTGAGGGAGCGCCGCACTGTCGGAGGGGCAGTACTGAGGGAGCGCCGCACTGTAGGAGGGGCAATACTGAGGGAGCGCCGCACTGTCGGAGGGGCAGTACTGAGGGAGCGCTGCATTGTCGGAGGGGCATTACTGAGGGAGCGCCTCACTGTCGGAGGGGCAATACTGAGGGAGCGCCGCACTGTCGGAGGGAGAGTCCTGAGGGAGCGCTTCACTGTCAGAGGTGCTGTCTTTCAGATGAGACGTTAAACCAAGGCCCCGTCTGCTCTCTCGGGTGCATGTAAACGATTCCGTGGCACTATTTTGAAGAAGAGCAGGGGGAGTTCTCCCCGGTGTCCTGGACAATATTTATCCCTCAACCAACATCACCAAAAACAGATGACCGGGTCATTATTGCGTTGCTGTTTGTGGGATCTTGCTGTGTGCAAATTGGCTGCCGTGTTTCTCACATTACAACAGTGACCACACTTCAAAAAGTACTTAATTAGCTGTAAAGCACTTTGGGACGTCCGGTGGTGACAGGCGCTGGAGAAATGTGAGTCTTTGTTTCTTGTTTAATATATTGAGCTGTGTTAATGTGTCCAGTGTTTGTGGAGAGGTTTTGTTTTGTCTCTTATCCACTCCCTATTCCTCTCAGTTTGTAATGGGTAAGTGGTGCCCGGCCCCACTATGAATACAGCTTTTGTTATGAAGGAATCTGTTAGACAGATGGTAGTGAAAGGATTGGTGTTCTGGGAGAAGGGGGAGGAGATTGGAGAAGGAAGAGAGAGAGGAGGGAGGAGAGAGAGGGAGGAGGGAGGAGAGAGAGGGAGGAGAGAGAGGGAGGAGGGAGGAGAGAGGAGGGAGGAGAGAGAGGGAGGAGGGAGGAGAGAGAGGGAGGAGGGAGGAGAGAGAGGGAGGAGGGAGGAGAGAGAGGGAGGAGAGGAGAGAGGGAGAGGAGAGAGGGAGGAGAGAGGAGAGAGAGGGAGGAGGGAGGAGAGAGAGGAGAGAGGGAGGAGAGAGGAGAGAGAGGGAGGAGGGAGGAGAGAGAGGGAGGAGGGAGGAGAGAGAGGGAGGAGGGAGGGGAGGAGGGAGGAGAGAGAGGGAGGAGAGAGAGGGAGGAGAGAGAGGGAGGAGAGAGAGGGAGGAGGGAGG